>NW_028158063.1:0-17500 GCF_964263955.1 Coregonus lavaretus
GCTGTAGAGGTCCAACAGGAACTGAGAACAGGAGTGGATGTCTACACCTGCACGATGCTTCCTGTAGAGGGAGAAGAGAGGAGGAGGTTAGAGAGACAGAGAGAGAGAGAGGGAGAACAGGAGTGGATATCTACACCTGTATCCTGCTTTCTGTTATAGAGAGATGTCTACACCTGTATCCTGCTTTCTGTTATAGAGATATCTACACCTGTATCCTGCTTTCTGTTATAGAGAGATGTCTACACCTGTATCCTGCTTTCTGTTAGAGAGATGTCTACACCTGTATCCTGCTTTCTGTTAGAGAGAGATGTCTACACCTGTATCCTGCTTTCTGTTAGAGAGAGATGTCTACACCTGTATCCTGCTTTCTGTTAGAGAGAGATGTCTACACCTGTATCCTGCTTTCTGTTAGGAGAGATGTCTACACCTGTATCCTGCTTTCTGTTATAGAGATGTCTACACCTGTATCCTGCTTTCTGTTAGAGAGAGAGATGTCTACACCTGTATCCTGCTTTCTGTTAGAGAGAGATGTCTACACCTGTATCCTTGTATCCTGCTTTCTGTTAGAGAGAGAGATGTCTACACCTGTATCCTGCTTTCTGTTAGAGAGAGATGTCTACACCTGTATCCTGCTTTCTGTTAGAGAGAGATGTCTACACCTGTATCCTGCTTTCTGTTATAGAGAGATGTCTACACCTGTATCCTGCTTTCTGTTAGAGAGAGAGATGTCTACACCTGTATCCTGCTTTCTGTTAGAGAGAGATGTCTACACCTGTATCCTGCTTTCTGTTAGAGAGAGATGTCTACACCTGTATCCTGCTTTCTGTTAGAGAGAGATGTCTACACCTGTATCCTGCTTTCTGTTAGAGAGAGATGTCTACACCTGTATCCTGCTTTCTGTTAGAGAGAGATGTCTACACCTGTATCCTGCTTTCTGTTAGAGAGAGATGTCTACACCTGTATCCTGCTTTCTGTTAGAGAGAGATGTCTACACCTGTATCCTGCTTTCTGTTAGAGAGAGATGTCTACACCTGTATCCTGCTTTCTGTTAGAGAGAGATGTCTACACCTGTATCCTGCTTTCTGTTAGAGAGATGTCTACACCTGTATCCTGCTTTCTGTTAGAGAGATGTCTACACCTGTATCCTGCTTTCTGTTAGAGAGATGTCTACACCTGTATCCTGCTTTCTGTTATAGAGAGATGTCTACACCTGTATCCTGCTTTCTGTTAGAGAGAGATGTCTACACCTGTATCCTGCTTTCTGTTAGAGAGAGATGTCTACACCTGTATCCTGCTTTCTGTTATAGAGAGATGTCTACACCTGTATCCTGCTTTCTGTTAGAGAGAGATGTCTACACCTGTATCCTGCTTTCTGTTAGAGAGAGATGTCTACACCTGTATCCTGCTTTCTGTTAGAGAGAGATGTCTACACCTGTATCCTGCTTTCTGTATAGAGAGAGATGTCTACACCTGTATCCTGCTTTCTGTTATAGAGAGATGTCTACACCTGTATCCTGCTTTCTGTTAGAGAGAGATGTCTACACCTGTATCCTGCTTTCTGTTAGAGAGAGATGTCTACACCTGTATCCTGCTTTCTGTTAGAGAGAGATGTCTACACCTGTATCCTGCTTTCTGTTAGAGAGAGATGTCTACACCTGTATCCTGCTTTCTGTTATAGAGAGATGTCTACACCTGTATCCTGCTTTCTGTTAGAGAGATGTCTACACCTGTATCCTGCTTTCTGTTATAGAGAGATGTCTACACCTGTATCCTGCTTTCTGTTAGAGAGAGATGTCTACACCTGTATCCTGCTTTCTGTTAGAGAGAGATGTCTACACCTGTATCCTGCTTTCTGTTATAGAGAGATGTCTACACCTGTATCCTGCTTTCTGTTAGAGAGAGATGTCTACACCTGTATCCTGCTTTCTGTTAGAGAGAGATGTCTACACCTGTATCCTGCTTTCTGTTAGAGAGATGTCTACACCTGTATCCTGCTTTCTGTTATAGAGAGAGATGTCTACACCTGTATCCTGCTTTCTGTTATAGAGAGATGTCTACACCTGTATCCTGCTTTCTGTTAGAGAGAGATGTCTACACCTGTATCCTGCTTTCTGTTATAGAGAGATGTCTACACCTGTATCCTGCTTTCTGTTAGAGAGAGATGTCTACACCTGTATCCTGCTTTCTGTTAGAGAGAGAGATGTCTACACCTGTATCCTGCTTTCTGTTAGAGAGAGATGTGTGTGTGTGTGTTTTACCTGGAGTTGATAGGAGAGGTAGGAGTAGAGGCGGGGGCCGGAGTATCAGTCTCATCTTCCTCATCCTCACCCCACTCTTCCTCTCTCAGAGGGGTAATGTTGTTCCCCAGCCACACAGAATGGATGGACACCTGATGGAGAGAGAGACATTAAAGGAGAAGAATTAGAGAGAGAGAGAGAGAGAGAGAGAGAAATATCCTGAAAATATAGACTATGACAGTCGTTTTGTCTGTCTGTCTGTCTGTCTGTCGGTCAGTTAGTCTGCCCTGTCCTCCCTCCCTCCCTCCCTCCCTCCCTCCCTCCATCCCACCTGTCCCAGTTTGTAGTCCATGTTGCCCATCTCTCTACCCCTCCCTCCCTCCCTCCCTCCATCTACCTGTCCCAGTTTGTAGTCCATGTTGCCCATCTCTCTACCCCTCCCTCCCTCCCTCCCTCCATCTACCTGTCCCAGTTTGTAGTCCATGTTGCCCATCTCTCTACCCCTCCCTCCCTCCCTCCCTCCATCTACCTGTCCCAGTTTGTAGTCCATGTTGCCCATCTCTCTACCCCTCCCTCCATCCCACCTGTCCCAGTTTGTAGTCCATGTTGCCCATCTCTCTACCCCTCCCTCCATCCCACCTGTCCCAGTTTGTAGTCCATGTTGCCCATCTCTCCCTCCCTCCCTCCCTCCCTCCATCCACCTGTCCCAGTTTGTAGTCCATGTTGCCCATCTCTCTAACCCCTCCCTCCATCCCACCTGTCCCAGTTTGTAGTCCATGTTGCCCATCTCTCCCTCCCTCCCTCCCTCCCTCCCTCCCTCCCTCCATCCACCTGTCCCAGTTTGTAGTCCATGTTGCCCATCTCTCTACCCCTCCCTCCATCCACCTGTCCCAGTTTGTAGTCCATGTTGCCCATCTCTCCCTCCCTCCCTCCCTCCCTCCATCCACCTGTCCCAGTTTGTAGTCCATGTTGCCCATCTCTCTACCCCTCCCTCCATCCCACCTGTCCCAGTTTGTAGTCCATGTTGCCCATCTCTCTACCCCTCCCTCCATCCACCTGTCCCAGTTTGTAGTCCATGTTTCCCATCTCTCTACCCCTCTCCATCCCACCTGTCCCAGTTTGTAGTCCATGTTGCCCATCTCTCCACCTCTCCCTCCCTCCATCCCACCTGTCCCAGTTTGTAGTCCATGTTGCCCATCTCTCTACCCCTCCTCCATCCCACCTGTCCCAGTTTGTAGTCCATGTTGCCCATCTCTCTACCCCTCCATCCCACCTGTCCCAGTTTGTAGTCCATGTTGCCCATCTCTCTACCCCTCCATCCCACCTGTCCCAGTTTGTAGTCCATGTTGCCCATCTCTCTACCCCTCCCTCCATCCCACCTGTCCCAGTTTGTAGTCCATGTTGCCCATCTCTCTACCCCTCCATCCCACCTGTCCCAGTTTGTAGTCCATGTTGCCCATCTCTCCCTCCCTCCCTCCCTCCCTCCCTCCATCCACCTGTCCCAGTTTGTAGTCCATGTTGCCCATCTCTCTACCCCTCCCTCCCTCCCTCCCTCCATCTACCTGTCCAGTTTGTAGTCCATGTTGCCCATCTCTCTACCCCTCCCTCCCTCCCTCCCTCCATCTACCTGTCCCAGTTTGTAGTCCATGTTGCCCATCTCTCTAACCCCTCCCTCCATCTACCTGTCCCAGTTTGTAGTCCATGTTGCCCATCTCTCTACCCCTCCCTCCCTCCCTCCCTCCCTCCATCCCACCTGTCCCAGTTTGTAGTCCATGTTGCCCATCTCTCTACCCCTCCCTCCATCCCACCTGTCCCAGTTTGTAGTCCATGTTGCCCATCTCTCCCTCCCTCCCTCCCTCCCTCCCTCCCTCCATCCACCTGTCCCAGTTTGTAGTCCATGTTGCCCATCTCTCTAACCCCTCCCTCCATCCCACCTGTCCCAGTTTGTAGTCCATGTTGCCCATCTCTCCCTCCCTCCCTCCCTCCCTCCCTCCCTCCCTCCCTCCATCCACCTGTCCCAGTTTGTAGTCCATGTTGCCCATCTCTCTACCCCTCTCTCCCTCCCTCCCTCCATCCACCTGTCCCAGTTTGTAGTCCATGTTGCCCATCTCTCTACCCCTCCCTCCATCCCACCTGTCCCAGTTTGTAGTCCATGTTGCCCATCTCTCTACCCCTCCATCCCACCTGTCCAGTTTGTAGTCCATGTTGCCCATCTCTCTACCCCTCCATCCCACCTGTCCCAGTTTGTAGTCCATGTTGCCCATCTCTCTACCCCTCCCTCCATCCCACCTGTCCCAGTTGTAGTCCATGTTGCCCATCTCTCTACCCCTCCATCCCACCTGTCCCAGTTTGTAGTCCATGTTGCCCATCTCTCCCTCCCTCCCTCCATCCACCTGTCCCAGTTTGTAGTCCATGTTGCCCATCTCTCTACCCCTCCCTCCCTCCCCTCCCTCCATCTACCTGTCCCAGTTTGTAGTCCATGTTGCCCATCTCTCTACCCCTCCCTCCCTCCCTCCCTCCATCTACCTGTCCCAGTTTGTAGTCCATGTTGCCCATCTCTCTAACCCCTCCCTCCATCTACCTGTCCCAGTTTGTAGTCCATGTTGCCCATCTCTCTACCCCTCCCTCCCTCCCTCCCTCCATCCCACCTGTCCCAGTTTGTAGTCCCTGTTGCCCATCTCTCTACCCCTCCCTCCATCCCACCTGTCCCAGTTTGTAGTCCATGTTGCCCATCTCTCCCTCCCTCCATCCACCTGTCCAGTTTGTAGTCCATGTTGCCCATCTCTCTAACCCCTCCCTCCATCCCACCTGTCCCAGTTTGTAGTCCATGTTGCCCATCTCTCCCTCCCTCCCTCCCTCCCTCCCTCCATCCACCTGTCCCAGTTTGTAGTCCATGTTGCCCATCTCTCTACCCCTCCCTCCATCCCACCTGTCCCAGTTTGTAGTCCATGTTGCCCATCTCTCCCTCCCTCCCTCCCTCCCTCCATCTACCTGTCCCAGTTTGTAGTCCATGTTGCCCATCTCTCTACCCCTCCCTCCATCCCACCTGTCCCAGTTTGTAGTCCATGTTGCCCATCTCTCTACCCCTCCATCCCACCTGTCCCAGTTGTAGTCCATGTTGCCCATCTCTCCACCTCTCCCTCCCTCCATCCCACCTGTCCCAGTTTGTAGTCCATGTTGCCCATCTCTCTACCCCTCCCTCCATCCCACCTGTCCCAGTTTGTAGTCCATGTTGCCCATCTCTCTACCCCTCCATCCCACCTGTCCCAGTTTGTAGTCCATGTTGCCCATCTCTCTACCCCTCCATCCCACCTGTCCCAGTTTGTAGTCCATGTTGCCCATCTCTCTACCCCTCCCTCCCTCCATCCCACCTGTCCCAGTTTGTAGTCCATGTTGCCCATCTCTCTACCCCTCCCTCCATCCCACCTGTCCCAGTTTGTAGTCCATGTTGCCCATCTCTCTCTCTGTGTTGATCTGGAGCAGGAGCTTCTCATGGCTGATCAGTGTACCTGCTGAGAGATACACGTATACTTAGTGGCAGGTTGGGGTGTCGTGTTACACACAGAGAAACACACACTGTTCATGAATTACTATGACCTCTGAACCCTGCACAGCAGAAGGTATCTGACCCCAGGACGACATTACTAGAAAAAAACTATGAGGACTACCTGGTGAGACTGCAGACAGAGAGGGGACAGGGTCCCAGGTGTGGTAGGGGTGGGGTGTTACCTGGTGAGACTGCAGACAGAGAGGGGACAGGGTCCCAGGTGTGGTAGGGGTGGGGTGTTACCTGGTGAGACTGCAGACAGAGAGGGGACAGGGTCCCAGGTGTGTTACCTGGTGAGACAGCAGACAGGGAGGGGACAGGGTCCCAGGTGTGGTAGGGGTGGGGTGTTACCTGGTGAGACTGCAGACAGGGAGGGGACAGGGTCCCAGGTGTGGTAGGGGTGGGGTGTTACCTGGTGAGACTGCAGACAGAGAGGGGACAGGGTCCCAGGTGTGGTAGGGGTGGGGTGTTACCTGGTGAGACTGCAGACAGAGAGGGGACAGGGTCCCAGGTGTGTTACCTGGTGAGACTGCAGACAGGGAGGGGACAGGGTCCCAGGTGTGGTAGGGGTGGGGTGTTACCTGGTGAGACTGCAGACAGAGAGGGGACAGGGTCCCAGGTGTGGTAGGGGTGGGGTGTTACCTGGTGAGACAGCAGACAGAGAGGGGACAGGGTCCCAGGTGTGGTAGGGGTGGGGTGTTACCTGGTGAGACTGCAGACAGAGAGGGGACAGGGTCCCAGGTGTGGTAGGGGTGGGGTGTTACCTGGTGAGACGGCAGACAGGGAGGGGACAGGGTCCCAGGTGTGGTAGGGGTGGGGTGTTACCTGGTGAGACTGCAGACAGAGAGGGGACAGGGTCCCAGGTGTGGTAGGGGTGGGGTGTTACCTGGTGAGACTGCAGACAGAGAGGGGACAGGGTCCCAGGTGTGGTAGGGGTGGGGTGTTACCTGGTGAGACAGCAGACAGGGAGGGGACAGGGTCCCAGGTGTGGTAGGGGTGGGGTGTTACCTGGTGAGACTGCAGACAGAGAGGGGACAGGGTCCCAGGTGTGGTAGGGGTGGGGTGTTACCTGGTGAGACTGCAGACAGAGAGGGGACAGGGTCCCAGGTGTGGTAGGGGTGGGGTGTTACCTGGTGAGACTGCAGACAGAGAGGGGACAGGGTCCCAGGTGTGGTAGGGGTGGGGTGTTACCTGGTGAGACAGCAGACAGAGAGGGGACAGGGTCCCAGGTGTGGTAGGGGTGGGGTGTTACCTGGTGAGACAGCAGACAGAGAGGGGACAGGGTCCCAGGTGTGGTAGGGGTGGGGTGTTACCTGGTGAGACTGCAGACAGAGAGGGGACAGGGTCCCAGGTGTGGTAGGGGTGGGGTGTTACCTGGTGAGACAGCAGACAGAGAGGGGACAGGGTCCCAGGTGTGGTAGGGGTGGGGTGTTACCTGGTGAGACAGCAGACAGAGAGGGGACAGGGTCCCAGGTGTGGTAGGGGTGGGGTGTTACCTGGTGAGACTGCAGACAGGGAGGGGACAGGGTCCCAGGTGTGGTAGGGGTGGGGTGTTACCTGGTGAGACAGCAGACAGAGAGGGGACAGGGTCCCAGGTGTGGTAGGGGTGGGGTGTTACCTGGTGAGACAGCAGACAGGGAGGGGACAGGGTCCCAGGTGTGGTAGGGGTGGGGTGTTACCTGGTGAGACAGCAGACAGGGAGGGGACAGGGTCCCAGGTGTGGTAGGGGTGGGGTGTTACCTGGTGAGACTGCAGACAGAGAGGGGACAGGGTCCCAGGTGTGGTAGGGGTGGGGCGTTACCTGGTGAGACAGCAGACAGAGAGGGGACAGGGTCCCAGGTGTGGTAGGGGTGGGGTGTTACCTGGTGAGACAGCAGACAGGGAGGGGACAGGGTCCCAGGTGTGGTAGGGGTGGGGTGTTACCTGGTGAGACAGCAGACAGAGAGGGGACAGGGTCCCAGGTGTGGTAGGGGTGGGGTGTTACCTGGTGAGACAGCAGACAGGGAGGGGACAGGGTCCCAGGTGTGGTAGGGGTGGGGTGTTACCTGGTGAGACAGCAGACAGAGAGGGGACAGGGTCCCAGGTGTGGTAGGGGTGGGGTGTTACCTGGTGAGACTGCAGACAGAGAGGGGACAGGGTCCCAGGTGTGGTAGGGGTGGGGTGTTACCTGGTGAGACTGCAGACAGAGAGGGGACAGGGTCCCAGGTGTGGTAGGGGTGGGGTGTTACCTGGTGAGACTGCAGACAGAGAGGGGACAGGGTCCCAGGTGTGGTAGGGGTGGGGTGTTACCTGGTGAGACAGCAGACAGAGAGGGGACAGGGTCCCAGGTGTGGTAGGGGTGGGGTGTTACCTGGTGAGACTGCAGACAGAGAGGGGACAGGGTCCCAGGTGTGGTAGGGGTGGGGTGTTACCTGGTGAGACTGCAGACAGAGAGGGGACAGGGTCCCAGGTGTGGTAGGGGTGGGGTGTTACCTGGTGAGACAGCAGACAGAGAGGGGACAGGGTCCCAGGTGTGGTAGGGGTGGGGTGTTACCTGGTGAGACAGCAGACAGAGAGGGGACAGGGTCCCAGGTGTGGTAGGGGTGGGGTGTTACCTGGTGAGACTGCAGACAGAGAGGGGACAGGGTCCCAGGTGTGGTAGGGGTGGGGTGTTACCTGGTGAGACAGCAGACAGAGAGGGGACAGGGTCCCAGGTGTGGTAGGGGTGGGGTGTTACCTGGTGAGACTGCAGACAGAGAGGGGACAGGGTCCCAGGTGTGGTAGGGGTGGGGTGTTACCTGGTGAGACAGCAGACAGAGAGGGGACAGGGTCCCAGGTGTGGTAGGGGTGGGGTGTTACCTGGTGAGACTGCAGACAGAGAGGGGACAGGGTCCCAGGTGTGGTAGGGGTGGGGTGTTACCTGGTGAGACTGCAGACAGAGAGGGGACAGGGTCCCAGGTGTGGTAGGGGTGGGGTGTTACCTGGTGAGACTGCAGACAGAGAGGGGACAGGGTCCCAGGTGTGGTAGGGGTGGGGTGTTACCTGGTGAGACAGCAGACAGGGAGGGGACAGGGTCCCAGGTGTGGTAGGGGTGGGGTGTTACCTGGTGAGACTGCAGACAGAGAGGGGACAGGGTCCCAGGTGTGTTACCTGGTGAGACAGCAGACAGAGAGGGGACAGGGTCCCAGGTGTGGTAGGGGTGGGGTGTTACCTGGTGAGACAGCAGACAGGGAGGGGACAGGGTCCCAGGTGTGGTAGGGGTGGGGTGTTACCTGGTGAGACAGCAGACAGAGAGGGGACAGGGTCCCAGGTGTGGTAGGGGTGGGGTGTTACCTGGTGAGACTGCAGACAGGGAGGGGACAGGGTCCCAGGTGTGGTAGGGGTGGGGTGTTACCTGGTGAGACAGCAGACAGAGAGGGGACAGGGTCCCAGGTGTGGTAGGGGTGGGGTGTTACCTGGTGAGACAGCAGACAGAGAGGGGACAGGGTCCCAGGTGTGGTAGGGGTGGGGTGTTACCTGGTGAGACTGCAGACAGAGAGGGGACAGGGTCCCAGGTGTGGTAGGGGTGGGGTGTTACCTGGTGAGACTGCAGACAGGGAGGGGACAGGGTCCCAGGTGTGGTAGGGGTGGGGCGTTACCTGGTGAGACTGCAGACAGAGAGGGGACAGGGTCCCAGGTGTGGTAGGGGTGGGGTGTTACCTGGTGAGACTGCAGACAGAGAGGGGACAGGGTCCCAGGTGTGGTAGGGGTGGGGTGTTACCTGGTGAGACAGCAGACAGAGAGGGGACAGGGTCCCAGGTGTGTTACCTGGTGAGACAGCAGACAGGGAGGGGACAGGGTCCCAGGTGTGGTAGGGGTGGGGTGTTACCTGGTGAGACAGCAGACAGAGAGGGGACAGGGTCCCAGGTGTGGTAGGGGTGGGGTGTTACCTGGTGAGACAGCAGACAGGGAGGGGACAGGGTCCCAGGTGTGGTAGGGGTGGGGCGTTACCTGGTGAGACAGCAGACAGGGAGGGGACAGGGTCCCAGGTGTGTTACCTGGTGAGACTGCAGACAGGGAGGGGACAGGGTCCCAGGTGTGGTAGGGGTGGGGTGTTACCTGGTGAGACAGCAGACAGAGAGGGGACAGGGTCCCAGGTGTGGTAGGGGTGGGGTGTTACCTGGTGAGACAGCAGACAGAGAGGGGACAGGGTCCCAGGTGTGGTAGGGGTGGGGTGTTACCTGGTGAGACAGCAGACAGAGAGGGGACAGGGTCCCAGGTGTGGTAGGGGTGGGGTGTTACCTGGTGAGACAGCAGACAGAGAGGGGACAGGGTCCCAGGTGTGGTAGGGGTGGGGTGTTACCTGGTGAGACTGCAGACAGGGAGGGGACAGGGTCCCAGGTGTGGTAGGGGTGGGGTGTTACCTGGTGAGACTGCAGACAGAGAGGGGACAGGGTCCCAGGTGTGGTAGGGGTGGGGTGTTACCTGGTGAGACAGCAGACAGAGAGGGGACAGGGTCCCAGGTGTGGTAGGGGTGGGGTGTTACCTGGTGAGACTGCAGACAGGGAGGGGACAGGGTCCCAGGTGTGGTAGGGGTGGGGTGTTACCTGGTGAGACTGCAGACAGAGAGGGGACAGGGTCCCAGGTGTGGTAGGGGTGGGGTGTTACCTGGTGAGACTGCAGACAGAGAGGGGACAGGGTCCCAGGTGTGGTAGGGGTGGGGCGTTACCTGGTGAGACAGCAGACAGAGAGGGGACAGGGTCCCAGGTGTGGTAGGGGTGGGGTGTTACCTGGTGAGACTGCAGACAGGGAGGGGACAGGGTCCCAGGTGTGGTAGGGGTGGGGTGTTACCTGGTGAGACTGCAGACAGAGAGGGGACAGGGTCCCAGGTGTGGTAGGGGTGGGGCGTTACCTGGTGAGACAGCAGACAGAGAGGGGACAGGGTCCCAGGTGTGGTAGGGGTGGGGCGTGTGCACGTTGTCTCTCTTCGACACCATAGCCTGGATCTCTCTCTCCACCGCTCCTCGGATCACTGACAACTTCCTGCCAAACCTGACGGGAAGACAAGGCCACCATGATGTCAGGAATAACTAGGAAAACTGTCCATATGAATATAGTATAAAGGGGGAAAAGCCATTTTAGAAAGAGAGAAAATCTGAACACTGTGGTATTTTAGGCTTTTGTTGCTTGGTGTGTGTGTAATGGGTTTCCAGTGTGTGTGTGTGTGTGTGTGTGTGTGTGTGTGTAATGGGTTTCCAGTGTGTGTGTGTGTAATGGGTTTCTAGTGTGTGTGTGTAATGGGTTTCCAGTGTGTGTGTGTGTAATGGGTTTCTAGTGTGTGTGTGTAATGGGTTTCTAGTGTGTGTGTGTAATGGGTTTCCAGTGTGTGTGTGTGTAATGGGTTTCCAGTGTGTGTGTGTGTAATGGGTTTCCAGTGTGTGTGTGTGTGTGTAATGGGTTTCCAGTGTGTGTGTGTGTAATGGGTTTCCAGTGTGTGTGTGTGTAATGGGTTTCCAGTGTGTGTGTGTGTAATGGGTTTCTAGTGTGTGTGTGTAATGGGTTTCTAGTGTGTGTGTGTAATGGGTTTCCAGTGTGTGTGTGTGTAATGGGTTTCCAGTGTGTGTGTGTGTAATGGGTTTCTAGTGTGTGTGTGTGTAATGGGTTTCCAGTGTGTGTGTGTGTAATGGGTTTCCAGTGTGTGTGTGTGTGTAATGGGTTTCTAGTGTGTGTGTGTAATGGGTTTCCAGTGTGTGTGTGTGTGTAATGGGTTTCCAGTGTGTGTGTGTAATGGGTTTCTAGTGTGTGTGTGTGTAATGGGTTTCTAGTGTGTGTGTGTGTAATGGGTTTCTAGTGTGTGTGTGTGTAATGGGTTTCCAGTGTGTGTGTGTGTGTAATGGGTTTCCAGTGTGTGTGTGTAATGGGTTTCCAGTGTGTGTGTGTGTGTAATGGGTTTCTAGTGTGTGTGTGTGTGTAATGGGTTTCTAGTGTGTGTGTGTGTAATGGGTTTCTAGTGTGTGTGTGTAATGGGTTTCTAGTGTGTGTGTGTGTAATGGGTTTCTAGTGTGTGTGTGTGTAATGGGTTTCTAGTGTGTGTGTGTGTAATGGGTTTCCAGTGTGTGTGTGTGTAATGGGTTTCTAGTGTGTGTGTGTGTAATGGGTTTCTAGTGTGTGTGTGTAATGGGTTTCTAGTGTGTGTGTGTGTAATGGGTTTCTAGTGTGTGTGTGTAATGGGTTTCTAGTGTGTGTGTGTGTGTAATGGGTTTCTAGTGTGTGTGTGTGTAATGGGTTTCCAGTGTGTGTGTGTGTAATGGGTTTCCAGTGTGTGTGTGCAATGGGTTTCTAGTGTGTGTGTGTAATGGGTTTCTAGTGTGTGTGTGTGTAATGGGTTTCCAGTGTGTGTGTGTGTGTAATGGGTTTCCAGTGTGTGTGTGTAATGGGTTTCCAGTGTGTGTGTGTGTGTAATGGGTTTCCAGTGTGTGTGTGTGTAATGGGTTTCCAGTGTGTGTGTGTAATGGGTTTCCAGTGTGTGTGTGTGTAATGGGTTTCCAGTGTGTGTGTGTAATGGGTTTCTAGTGTGTGTGTGTGTAACGGGTTTCTAGTGTGTGTGTGTGTGTGTGTGTAATGGGTTTCCAGTGTGTGTGTGTGTAATGGGTTTCTAGTGTGTGTGTGTGTGTGTAATGGGTTTCCAGTGTGTGTGTGTAATGGGTTTCCAGTGTGTGTGTGTGTAATGGGTTTCCAGTGTGTGTAATGGGTTTCCAGTGTGTGTGTGTAATGGGTTTCTAGTGTGTGTGTGTAACGGGTTTCTAGTGTGTGTGTGTGTGTGTAATGGGTTTCTAGTGTGTGTGTGTAATGGGTTTCTAGTGTGTGTGTGTAATGGGTTTCTAGTGTGTGTGTGTGTGTAATGGGTTTCTAGTGTGTGTGTGTGTGTAATGGGTTTCTAGTGTGTGTGTGTGTGTAATGGGTTTCTAGTGTGTGTGTGTAATGGGTTTCTAGTGTGTGTGTGTAATGGGTTTCTAGTGTGTGTGTGTAATGGGTTTCTAGTGTGTGTGTGTGTGTAATGGGTTTCTAGTGTGTGTGTGTAATGGGTTTCTAGTGTGTGTGTGTGTGTAATGGGTTTCCAGTGTGTGTGTGTGTGTAATGGGTTTCTAGTGTGTGTGTGTAATGGGTTTCTAGTGTGTGTGTGTGTGTAATGGGTTTCTAGTGTGTGTGTGTAATGGGTTTCTAGTGTGTGTGTGTGTGTAATGGGTTTCCAGTGTGTGTGTGTGTGTAATGGGTTTCTAGTGTGTGTGTGTAATGGGTTTCCAGTGTGTGTGTGTGTGTAATGGGTTTCCAGTGTGTGTGTGTAATGGGTTTCTAGTGTGTGTGTGTAATGGGTTTCCAGTGTGTGTGTGTGTGTAATGGGTTTCTAGTGTGTGTGTGTGTAATGGGTTTCTAGTGTGTGTGTGTAATGGGTTTCTAGTGTGTGTGTGTGTGTAATGGGTTTCTAGTGTGTGTGTGTGTAATGGGTTTCTAGTGTGTGTGTGTAATGGGTTTCCAGTGCGTGTGTGTGTAATGGGTTTCTAGTGTGTGTGTGTGTGTAATGGGTTTCTAGTGTGTGTGTGTGTGTGTAATGGGTTTCTAGTGTGTGTGTGTGTAATGGGTTTCTAGTGTGTGTGTGTGTAATGGGTTTCTAGTGTGTGTGTTTGTAATGGGTTTCTAGTGTGTGTGTGTGTGTAATGGGTTTCTAGTGTGTGTGTGTGTAATGGGTTTCTAGTGTGTGTGTGTAATGGGTTTCCAGTGTGTGTGTGTGTGTAATGGGTTTCTAGTGTGTGTGTGTGTAATGGGTTTCTAGTGCGTGTGTGTGTAATGGGTTTCCAGTGTGTGTGTGTGTAATGGGTTTCCAGTGTGTGTGTGTAATTGGTTTCCAGTGTGTGTGTGTGTAATGGGTTTCTAGTGTGTGTGTGTGTAATGGGTTTCCAGTGCGTGTGTGTGTGTAATGGGTTTCTAGTGTGTGTGTGTGTGTAATGGGTTTCTAGTGTGTGTGTGTGTGTAATGGGTTTCTAGTGTGTGTGTGTAATGGGTTTCTAGTGTGTGTGTGTGTGTGTAATGGGTTTCTAGTGTGTGTGTGTGTAATGGGTTTCTAGTGTGTGTGTGTGTAATGGGTTTCTAGTGTGTGTGTGTAATGGGTTTCTAGTGTGTGTGTGTGTGTGTAATGGGTTTCTAGTGTGTGTGTGTGTAATGGGTTTCTAGTGTGTGTGTGTGTGTAATGGGTTTCTAGTGTGTGTGTGTAATGGGTTTCCAGTGTGTGTGTGTAATTGGTTTCCAGTGTGTGTGTGTGTGTGTGTAATGGGTTTCTAGTGTGTGTGTGTAATGGGTTTCCAGTGCGTGTGTGTAATGGGTTTCTAGTGTGTGTGTGTAATGGGTTTCCAGTGTGTGTGTGTGTGTAATGGGTTTCTAGTGTGTGTGTGTAATGGGTTTCTAGTGTGTGTGTGTGTGTAATGGGTTTCTAGTGTGTGTGTGTAATGGGTTTCCAGTGTGTGTGTGTAATGGGTTTCCAGTGTGTGTGTGTAATTGGTTTCCAGTGTGTGTGTGTGTGTAATGGGTTTCTAGTGTGTGTGTGTAATGGGTTTCCAGTGTGTGTGTGTGTGTAATGGGTTTCTAGTGTGTGTGTGTGTAATGGGTTTCCAGTGTGTGTGTGTGTGTGTGTAATGGGTTTCCAGTGCGTGTGTGTAATGGGTTTCTAGTGTGTGTGTGTAATGGGTTTCCAGTGTGTGTGTGTAATGGGTTTCTAGTGTGTGTGTGTAATGGGTTTCCAGTGTGTGTGTGTGTAATGGGTTTCCAGTGCGTGTGTGTGTAATGGGTTTCTAGTGTGTGTGTGTGTGTAATGGGTTTCCAGTGTGTGTGTGTGTAATGGGTTTCCAGTGTGTGTGTGTGTGTAATGGGTTTCCAGTGTGTGTGTGTGTGTAATGGGTTTCCAGTGCGTGTGTGTGTAATGGGTTTCCAGTGTGTGTGTGTAATGGGTTTCTAGTGTGTGTGTGTGTGTAATGGGTTTCTAGTGTGTGTGTGTGTGTAATGGGTTTCTAGTGTGTGTGTGTAATGGGTTTCCAGTGTGTGTGTGTAATGGGTTTCTAGTGTGTGTGTGTAATGGGTTTCTAGTGTGTGTGTGTGTAATTGGTTTCCAGTGTGTGTGTGTGTGTAATGGGTTTCCAGTGTGTGTGTGTAATTGGTTTCCAGTGTGTGTGTGTGTGTAATGGGTTTCTAGTGTGTGTGTGTAATGGGTTTCTAGTGTGTGTGTGTGTAATGGGTTTCTAGTGTGTGTGTGTAATGGGTTTCTAGTGTGTGTGTGTGTGTAATGGGTTTCTAGTGTGTGTGTGTAATGGGTTTCCAGTGTGTGTGTGTAATGGGTTTCTAGTGTGTGTGTGTAATGGGTTTCTAGTGTGTGTGTGTAATGGGTTTCTAGTGTGTGTGTGTAATGGGTTTCTAGTGTGTGTGTGTGTGTAATGGGTTTCCAGTGCGTGTGTGTAATGGGTTTCTAGTGTGTGTGTGTGTAATGGGTTTCTAGTGTGTGTGTGTGTAATGGGTTTCCAGTGCATGTGTGTAATGGGTTTCTAGTGTGTGTGTGTGTAATGGGTTTCCAGTGTGTGTGTGTGTAATGGGTTTCCAGTGCATGTGTGTAATGGGTTTCTAGTGTGTGTGTGTGTAATGGGTTTCCAGTGTGTGTGTGTAATTGGTTTCCAGTGTGTGTGTGTGTGTAATGGGTTTCTAGTGTGTGTGTGTGTAATTGGTTTCCAGTGTGTGTGTGTAATTGGTTTCCAGTGTGTGTGTGTGTGTGTAATGGGTTTCCAGTGTGTGTGTGTAATTGGTTTCCAGTGTGTGTGTGTGTGTAATGGGTTTCTAGTGTGTGTGTGTGTAATGGGTTTCTAGTGTGTGTGTGTAATGGGTTTCCAGTGTGTGTGTGTAATGGGTTTCTAGTGTGTGTGTGTAATGGGTTTCCAGTGTGTGTGTGTAATGGGTTTCTAGTGTGTGTGTGTGTAATGGGTTTCTAGTGTGTGTGTGTGTAATGGGTTTCTAGTGTGTGTGTGTGTAATGGGTTTCTAGTGTGTGTGTGTAATGGGTTTCTAGTGTGTGTGTGTAATGGGTTTCTAGTGTGTGTGTGTGTGTAATGGGTTTCTAGTGTGTGTGTGTAATGGGTTTCTAGTGTGTGTGTGTGTGTAATGGGTTTCTAGTGTGTGTGTGTAATGGGTTTCTAGTGTGTGTGTGTGTAATGGGTTTCTAGTGTGTGTGTGTGTAATGGGTTTCTAGTGTGTGTGTGTAATGGGTTTCTAGTGTGTGTGTGTAATGGGTTTCCAGTGTGTGTGTGTGTGTAATGGGTTTCCAGTGTGTGTGTGTAATGGGTTTCTAGTGTGTGTGTGTAATGGGTTTCTAGTGTGTGTGTGTAATGGGTTTCTAGTGTGTGTGTGTGTGTAATGGGTTTCTAGTGTGTGTGTGTAATGGGTTTCTAGTGTGTGTGTGTGTGTAATGGGTTTCTAGTGTGTGTGTGTAATGGGTTTCCAGTGTGTGTGTGTGTAATGGGTTTCCAGTGTGTGTGTGTGTGTAATGGGTTTCCAGTGCGTGTGTGTAATTGGTTTCCAGTGTGTGTGTGTGTGTAATGGGTTTCTAGTGTGTGTGTGTGTGTAATTGGTTTCCAGTGCGTGTGTGTGTAATGGGTTTCTAGTGTGTGTGTGTAATGGGTTTCCAGTGTGTGTGTGTGTGTAATGGGTTTCCAGTGTGTGTGTGTGTAATGGGTTTCCAGTGTGTGTGTGTATTTGGTTTCCAGTGTGTGTGTGTGTGTAATGGGTTTCTAGTGTGTGTGTGTGTGTAATTGGTTTCTAGTGTGTGTGTGTGTGTAATGGGTTTCTAGTGTGTGTGTGTGTGTGTAATGGGTTTCTAGTGTGTGTGTGTGTAATGGGTTTCTAGTGTGTGTGTGTAATGGGTTTCCAGTGTGTGTGTGTGTGTAATGGGTTTCTAGTGTGTGTGTGTAATGGGTTTCTAGTGTGTGTGTGTAATGGGTTTCCAGTGTGTGTGTGTGTGTAATGGGTTTCTAGTGTGTGTGTGTGTGTAATGGGTTTCCAGTGTGTGTGTGTGTAATGGGTTTCCAGTGTGTGTGTGTAATGGGTTTCCAGTGTGTGTGTGTAATGGGTTTCTAGTGTGTGTGTGTAATGGGTTTCTAGTGTGTGTGTGTAATGGGTTTCTAGTGTGTGTGTGTAATGGGTTTCCAGTGTGTGTGTGTGTGTAATGGGTTTCTAGTGTGTGTGTGTGTGTGTGTAATGGGTTTCCAGTGTGTGTGTGTGTGTAATGGGTTTCCAGTGTGTGTGTGTGTAATGGGTTTCCAGTGTGTGTGTGTAATGGGTTTCTAGTGTGTGTGTGTGTAATGGGTTTCCAGTGTGTGTGTGTGTGTAATGGGTTTCCAGTGTGCGTGTGTGTAATTGGTTTCCAGTGTGTGTGTGTGTAATGGGTTTCTAGTGTGTGTGTAATGGGTTTCCAGTGTGTGTGTGTGTAATGGGTTTCTAGTGTGTGTGTGTGTGTAATGGGTTTCTAGTGTGTGTGTGTGTAATGGGTTTCCAGTGTGTGTGTAATGGGTTTCTAGTGTGTGTGTGTGTGTAATGGGTTTCTAGTGTGTGTGTGTGTAATGGGTTTCCAGTGTGTGTGTGTGTAATGGGTTTCCAGTGTGTGTGTAATGGGTTTCTAGTGTGTGTGTGTGTAATGGGTTTCCAGTGTGTGTGTGTGTAATGGGTTTCTA
>NW_028158062.1:0-55000 GCF_964263955.1 Coregonus lavaretus
AAAGCTAACTAACATGGACCGTGTCTGGTGTGAGTAAAGCTAACTAACATGGACCGTGTCTGGTGTGAGTAAAGCTAACTAACATGGACCGTGTCTGGTGTGAGTAAAGCTAACTAACATGGACCGTGTCTGGTGTGAGTAAAGCTAACTAACATGGACCGTGTCTGGTGTGAGTAAAGCTAACTAACATGGACCGTGTCTGGTGTGAGTAAAGCTAACTAACATGGACCGTGTCTGGTGTGAGTAAAGCTAACTAACATGGACCGTGTCTGGTGTGAGTAAAGCTAACTAACATGGACCGTGTCTGGTACAATGAAGGCTACCTGGCATGCTCAGAGTCCACAAAATCAGGCGAGCTGGAAGAAAAACGGTCTACAAAAAACGGTCCTTATCCCATCAAAGGCGAACTAACTAGCTAACGGGTTAGTTATTTAGCCATCTTGTCTGTGCAGTACTTCAGCCCGGCATAGTTATCAAATCTAATTTTATTTGTCACATGCGGCGAATACAACAGTTTAGACCTTACAGTGAAATGCTTACTTACGAGCCCTTATCCAACAATGCAGTTAAGAAAACATTTACTAAATAAACAAAAGTAAATTTTAAAAAAAAGTTAAACAATGAAATAACAATAACGAGGCTATATACAGGGGGTACTGAGTGTGGAGGGGTCCAGGTTAGTCGAGGTCAACAAACATCACTGCAGTATGTCAGGATTTCAGACAGTTTCCCGGGCAACCCTGCACTACCGGTGCATGCATGGTCCGGTGCATTCAGAGGCATGCATCAGTTTATCGTCTCCCCAGAATAAATAAAATTAAATGTCAGATCTCACATTAGCTAACATGCTAGGTAGCTGGTTAACTGCAGCTGGTTTATGCATTCCCGGGCAAAACACAGGTGGAATTCGACCGCAGGCGCGGAAATGTTTTGTGCTTCTATGTTTACCATTTCAAAAACACTCACTTAGTAATAGTGGATAAGTTAGCTAGCTAGCTAGCTTATAAATCATCCATTATAACAGCAGTATACTTTTTCATACTGTAACTAGCTTCGTTGGTACCATGGGGGAAAATGTGCCGGCTCCGCTGCGTAACACCGTCCATAACTAGCTAACTAGCCTAGCCCAGTGCATCAATGCAAAGTTGCTAACGTTACTAGGCACTGCTTTAAGATAAAGAAAAAGCCGAACATCGCGCATACCTACTATACTCTGTCGTCATTTCTTGAATGACTTAGACACGTGTAGGTCTTGGCACGTCGTCCCGGAGATGCAAAACTGTTATTTCTCAGTAATTTGTATTTTAGGGAAAAAAAAGAATATTGAAGCAACCCTGTTCAGTGGAGACAAAGCAAAGGCGCCATCTTACCGGATGGCTGGAGACGCACTAAAATGGCGCATCTAGCCCAAATCCTATCTGCTATCCTATTGGTTGATGAGTCGGGAAATTATGGCTTTCCGATTGGCCAAGTCGTTTTGAGCATTCCCATAGGTTTAGAATTGAGTGTGAACTGTAGTCTCTCAATCTACTGGCGATATTTTTTTTTGTGTCCCACGTCTTTGCTCTGGGGTTTATTTTTGATTATTTCATGAATAATACACACAGGCACCACACTGTACACATTCTACAATGGACATGTCACTATTTTATCTGACAATCTGAGCCTCCCATAGAGGCAGGCTGCATTCTGGTCTGTCTTGAATTCTAAACTCTATTGTACTAGATTCTAAACTCTATTGTGCTAGATTCTTAACTCTATTGCTTTCTAAACTCTATTGTGCTAGATTCTAAACTCTATTGCTTTCTAAACTATATTGTACTAGATTCTAAACTCTATTGCTTTCTAAACTCTATTGTGCTAGATTCTAAACTCTATTGCTTTCTCAACTCTATTGTGCTAGATTCTAAACTATTGCTTTCTAAACTCTATTGTGCTAGATTCTAAACTCTATTGTGCTAGATTCTTAACTCTATTGCTTTCTAAACTCTATTGTGCTAGATTCTAAACTCTATTGCTTTCTAAACTCTATTGTGCTAGATTCTAAACTCTATTGCTTTCTAAACTCTATTGTGCTAGATTCTAAACTCTATTGCTTTCTAAACTCTATTGTGCTAGATTCTAAACTATTGCTTTCTAAACTCTATTGTGCTAGATTCTAAACTCTATTGCTTTCTAAACTCTATTGTGCTAGATTCTAAACTCTATTGCTTTCTAAACTCTATTGTGCTAGATTCTAAACTCTATTGCTTTCTAAACTCTATTGTGCTAGATTCTAAACTATTGCTTTCTAAACTATATTGTTCTAGATTCTAAACTCTATTGCTTTCTAAACTCTATTGTGCTAGATTCTAAACTCTATTGCTTTCTAAACTATATTGTGCTAGATTCTAAACTCTATTGTGCTAGATTCTAAACTCTATTGCTTTCGAAACTCTATTGTGCTAGATTCTAAACTATATTGCTTTCTAAACTATATTGTGCTAGATTCTAAACTCTATTGCTTTCTAAACTCTATTGTGCTAGATTCTAAACTATATTGTGCTAGATTCTAAGCTCTATTGCTTTCTAAACTCTATTGTGCTAGATTCTAAACTATTGCTTTCTAAACTCTATTGTGCTAGATTCTAAACTCTATTGTGCTAGATTCTAAACTCTATTGTGCTAGATTCTAAACTATATTGTGCTAAATTCTAAACTATATTGTGCTAGATTCTAAGCTCTATTGCTTTCTAAACTCTATTGTGCTAGATTCTAAACTATATTGTGCTAGATTCTAAACTCTATTGTGCTAGATTCTAAACTCTATTTTACTAGATTCTAAACTCTATTGCTTTCTAAACTATATTGTGCTAGATTCTAAACTCTATTGCTTTCTAAACTCTATTGTGTTAGATTCTAAACTCTATTGCTTTCGAAACTCTATTGTGCTAGATTCTAAACTATTGCTTTCGAAACTCTATTGTGCTAGATTCTAAACTATATTGCTTTCTAAACTATATTGTTCTAGATTCTAAACTATATTGCTTTCTAAACTCTATTGTGCTAGATTCTAAACTCTATTGCTTTCTAAACTATATTGTGCTAGATTCTAAACTCTATTGTGCTAGATTCTAAACTCTATTGCTTTCGAAACTCTATTGTGCTAGATTCTAAACTATATTGCTTTCTAAACTATATTGTGCTAGATTCTAAACTCCATTGCTTTCTAAACTCTATTGTGCTAGATTCTAAACTATATTGTGCTAGATTCTAAGCTCTATTGCTTTCTAAACTCTATTGTGCTAGATTCTAAACTATTGCTTTCTAAACTCTATTGTGCTAGATTCTAAACTCTATTGTGCTAGATTCTAAACTATATTGTGCTAAATTCTAAACTATATTGTGCTAGATTCTAAGCTCTATTGCTTTCTAAACTCTATTGTGCTAGATTCTAAACTCTATTGTGCTAGATTCTAAACTATATTGTGCTAGATTCTAAACTCTATTGTGCTAGATTCTAAACTCTATTTTACTAGATTCTAAACTCTATTGCTTTCTAAACTCTATTGTGCTAGATTCTAAACTCTATTGCTTTCTAAACTCTATTGTGTTAGATTCTAAACTCTATTGCTTTCGAAACTCTATTGTGCTAGATTCTAAACTATTGCTTTCGAAACTCTATTGTGCTAGATTCTAAACTATATTGCTTTCTAAACTATATTGTGCTAGATTCTAAACTCTATTGTGCTAGATTCTAAGCTCTATTGCTTTCTAAACTCTATTGTGCTAGATTCTAAACTATTGCTTTCTAAACTCTATTGTGCTAGATTCTAAACTCTATTGTGCTAGATTCTAAACTATATTGTGCTAAATTCTAAACTATATTGTGCTAGATTCTAAGCTCTATTGCTTTCTAAACTCTATTGTGCTAGATTCTAAACTCTATTGTGCTAGATTCTAAACTATATTGTGCTAGATTCTAAACTCTATTGTGCTAGATTCTAAACTCTATTTTACTAGATTCTAAACTCTATTGCTTTCTAAACTCTATTGTGCTAGATTCTAAACTCTATTGCTTTCTAAACTCTATTGTGTTAGATTCTAAACTCTATTGCTTTCGAAACTCTATTGTGCTAGATTCTAAACTATTGCTTTCTAAACTCTATTGTGCTAGATTCTAAACTATTGCTTTCTAAACTATATTGTGCTAAATTCTAAACTATATTGTGCTAGATTCTAAGCTCTATTGCTTTCTAAACTCTATTGTGCTAGATTTTAAACTCTATTGTGCTAGATTCTAAACTCTATTGCTTTCTAAACTATATTGTGCTAGATTCTAAACTATTGCTTTCTAAACTCTATTGTGCTAGATTCTAAACTCTATTGCTTTCTAAACTCTATTGTGCTAGATTCTAAACTCTATTGTGCTAGATTCTAAACTCTATTGTGCTAGATTCTAAACTATATTGTGCTAGATTCTAAACTCTATTGTGCTAGATTCTAAACTGTATTTTACTAGATTCTAAACTCTATTGCTTTCTAAACTCTATTGTGCTAGATTCTAAACTCTATTGCTTTCTAAACTCTATTGTGTTAGATTCTAAACTCTATTGCTTTCGAAACTCTATTGTGCTAGATTCTAAACTATTGCTTTCTAAACTCTATTGTGCTAGATTCTAAACTATTGCTTTCTAAACTATATTGTGCTAAATTCTAAACTATATTGTGCTAGATTCTAAGCTCTATTGCTTTCTAAACTCTATTGTGCTAGATTTTAAACTCTATTGTGCTAGATTCTAAACTCTATTGCTTTCTAAACTATATTGTGCTAGATTCTAAACTATTGCTTTCTAAACTCTATTGTGCTAGATTCTAAACTCTATTGCTTTCTAAACTCTATTGTGCTAGATTCTAAACTCTATTGTGCTAGATTCTAAACTATATTGTGCTAAATTCTAAACTATATTGTGCTAGATTCTAAGCTCTATTGCTTTCTAAACTCTATTGTGCTAGATTCTAAACTCTATTGTGCTAGATTCTAAACTATATTGTGCTAGATTCTAAACTCTATTGTGCTAGATTCTAAACTCTATTTTACTAGATTCTAAACTCTATTGCTTTCTAAACTCTATTGTGCTATATTCTAAACTCTATTGTACTAGATTCTAAACTATATTGCTTTCTAAACTCTATTGTGCTAGATTCTAAACTATATTGTGCTAGATTCTAAACTCTATTGCTTGCTAAACTCTATTGTGCTAGATTCTAAACTATATTGCTTTCTAAACTCTATTGTGCTAGATTCTAAACTATTGCTTTCTAAACTCTATTGTACTAGATTCTAAACTATATTGCTTTCTGAACTCTATTGTGCTAGATTCTAAACTCTATTGCTTTCTAAACTATATTGTGCTAGATTCTAAACTCTAGTCTATTGTGCTGCCAAACGTATTCCCCACTCAGAGCCTGTCCTGTCCCCTCAGGTAGGCCTACAAAAAATATGTTATAAAACCAGGACAAACTATTATGAGGGATGCTTGGAAGAGCCTAAAAACCTACTCTGGACTACCAACCAACCACACTGAGCCCAATGTCCATTCAAAATAAAATTGCATTGAGTTTGCAGAGGGTCTGAACTATTTTTATTGCAGATTTGAGAGTCTGGACTTTAGTATGGAGGAAGATGAGCTGTTGTGTGAACTTATATCTTCATCACAAGGGGAAGCTGATTTGGTTAAAGAGGAAGCAGATGTTGATAGGGTATTAAAATGAATATCAGTCAACAAAGCCACTGGCCCAGATAACATCAGCAACCATGTTCTGAAAATGTTCTGAAAAATCCTGTCTCAAGGAATTGTCAGGTGTGTTCTGTGAGTTGTTCAATCGCTCACTGAGGGAGCACACAGTACCAGCTTAATGGAAATCATCCATCGTATGCCCAGTGCCCAAGAAGAGCCGTCCTTAGTGGAAATCATCCATCGTATGCCCAGTGCCCAAGAAGAGCCGTCCTTAGTGGAAATCATCCATTGGATGCCCAGTGCCCAAGAAGAGCCGTCCTTAGTGGAAATCATCCATTGGATGCCCAGTGCCCAAGAAGAGCCGTCCTTAGTGGAAATCATCCATCGTATGCCCAGTGCCCAAGAAGAGCCGTCCTTAGTGGAAATCATCCATCGTATGCCCAGTGCCCAAGAAGAGCCGTCCTTAGTGGAAATCATCCATTGGATGCCCAGTGCCCAAGAAGAGCCGTCCTTAGTGGAAATCATCCATTGGATGCCCAGTGCCCAAGAAGAGCCGTCCTTAGTGGAAATCATCCATCGTATGCCCAGTGCCCAAGAAGAGCCGTCCTTAGTGGAAATCATCCATCGTATGCCCAGTGCCCAAGAAGAGCCGTCCTTAGTGGAAATCATCCATCGTATGCCCAGTGCCCAAGAAGAGCCGTCCTTAGTGGAAATCATCCATCGTATGCCCGGTGCCCAAGAAGAGCCGTCCTTAGTGGAAATCATCCATCGTATGCCCAGTGCCCAAGAAGAGCCGTCCTTAGTGGAAATCATCCATTGGATTCCCGGTGCCCAAGAAGAGCCGTCCTGCTGTCCTCAGTGATTACAGCCCTGTTGCATTAACACCTGTCATAATGAAACGTTTGAGTGCCTGGTTCTCTCCTACATGTAATGGTTATTATTGTCTTCTAGCTTTCCACTTTTATACACTCTCACTTTTACTGTGAGCCATCATTACACCTTTTCTATTCATATACTGTCCATCCTGTCTATACACACCATCCTATATAACTACTGCTGTACACACCTTTTATATTCATATACTGTCTATACTGTCTATACACACCATTATACATTCTGTTTATTAGATACACCCATCTAGTACCGGGTCGGACCTGCCTTTGCCTTCAGAACAGCCTGAATTCTTTGGGGCATGGAAACCAGTGGAGGCTGCTGAGGGGAGGACGGCTCATAGTAATGTCTGGAACGGAGTGAATGGAATGACATCATGGAACCCATCATGGTGTTTGATGTATTTGATACCATTCAACTTATTCCGATCCAGCCGTTTCCACGAGCCCGTCCTCCTCAACTAAGGTGCCACCAACCTCCTGTGATGGAAACGTTGCTCAATTGGTATCAAAGGACCTAACGTGTGCCAGGAAAACATTCCCCACTCCATTACACCCCCACCTCCACCAGCCTGTACCGTTGGCACCAGGCAGGATGGGGCCATGGACTCATGCTGCTTACGCCAGATCCTGACTCTGACATCAGCATGAAGGACTGCCGCTGACTGGATATTTTTTGTTTGTCACACCATTCTCGGTAAACGCTGGACACTGTCGTGCGTGAAAAGCCCAGGAGGCCGGCAGTTTCTGAGATACTGGAACCGGCGCGCCTGGTACCGACGATCAAAGTCGTCTAGGTCACGTTTTGCCCATTCTAATGTTCAATCGAACAGTAACTCAATGCCCCTACGCCCGCTTTATATAGAAAGCCACGGCCATGTGACTCACTGTCTGTAGGAGCGAAAAATGTTTGTGAACAGGATGGTGTACCTAATACACTGGTGTACATACAGTGCATTCGGAAAGTATTCAGACCCCTTTATTTTTTATTTTTTATTTAACCTTTATTTAACCAGGTAAGCCAGTTGAGAACAAGTTCTCATTTACAACTGCGACCTGGCCAAGATAACCTGGCCCTTGACTTTTTCCACATTTTGTTACGTTACAGCCTTATTCTAAAGTTGAATACATTTGAATACATCAATTTACACACAATACCCCATAATGACAAAGCAAAAACAGGTTTTTAGACATTATTGCAAATGTATTAAAATAAAAACGGAAATAATAAATCTACATGAGTATTCCGACCCTTTACTCAGTACTTAGTTGAAGCATCTTCTTGGGTATGACGCTACAAGCTTGGCTACAAGCTTGGGAGTTTCTCCCATTCTTCTCTGCAGATCCTCTCAAGCTCTGTCAGGTTGGATGGGGAGCGTCGCTGCACAGCTATTTTCAGGTCTCTCCAGAGATGTTTGATCGGGTTCAAGTCCGGGCTCTGGCTGGGTCACTCAAGGACATTGAGACTTGTCCCGAAGCCACTCCTGTGTTGTCTTGGCTGTGTGCTTAGGGTCGTTGTCCTGTTGGAAGGTGAACCTTCGTCCCCAGTCTGAGGTCCTGAGCGCTCTGGAGCAGGTTTTCATCAAGGATCTCTCTGTACTTTGCTCCATTCATCTTTCCCTCAATCCTGACTAGTCTCCCAGTCCCTGCCGCTGAAAAACATCCCCACAGCATGATGCTGCCACCACCATGCTTCACCGTAGGGATGGTGCCAGGTTTCCTCCAGACGTGACGCTTGGCATTCAGGCAAAAGAGTTCAATCTTGGTTTTCATCAGACCAGAGAATCTTGTTTCTCATGGTCTGAGAGTCCTTTAGGTGCCTTTTGGCAAACTCCAAGCGGGCTGTCATGTGCCTTTTACTGAGGAGTGGCTTCCGTCTGGCCACTCTACCACAAAGGCCTGATTGGTGGAGGGCTACAGTTGTCCTTCTGGAAGGTTCTCCCATCTCCACAGAGGAACTCTGGAGCTCTGTCAGAGTGACCATCTGGTTCTTGGTCACCTCCCAAGGCCCTTCTCCCCCGATTGCTCAGTTTGGCCGGGCTGCCAGCTCTAGGAAGAGTCTTGGTTGTTCCAAACTTCTTCCATTTAAGAATGATGGAGGCCACTGTGTTCTTGGGAACCTTCAATGCTGCAGACATTTTTTGGTACCCTTCCCCAGATCTGTGCCTCGACACAATCCTGTCTCGGATCTCTAAGGACAATTCCTTCGACCTCATGGCTGTGTTTTTGCTCTGACATGCACTGTCAACTGTGGGACCTTATATAGACAGGTGTGTGCCTTTCCAAATCATGTCCAATCAATTGAATTTACCACAGGTGGACTCCAATCAAGTTGTAGAATAATCTCAAGGATGATCAATGGAAACAGGATGCACCTGAGCTCAATTTCGAGTCTCATAGCAAAGGGTCTGAATACTTATGTAAATAAGGTATTTATGTTTTCGCTTTGTCATTATGGGGTATTGTGTGTAGATTGATGAGGAAAAAAAGTATTGAATCTATTTCAGAAAAAGGCTGTATCTTAACAAAATGTGGGAAAAGTCAATGGGTCTGAATACTTTTCAGAATGCACTGTATATATATATATATATATATATATATATATATATATATATATATATACAGTTGAAGTCGGAAGTTTACATACACTTAGGTTGGAGTCATTAAAACTTGTTTTTCAACCACTCCACAAATTTCTTGTTAACAAACTATAGTTTTGGCAAGTCGGTTAGGACATCTACTTTGTGCATGACACAAGTAATTTTTCCAACAATTGTTTACAGACAGATTATTTCACTTATAATTCACTGTATCACAATTCCAGTGGGTCAGAAGTTTACATACACTAAGTTGACTGTGCCTTTAAACAGCTTGGAAAATTCCAGAAAATGATGTCATGGCTTTAGAAGCTTCTGATAGGCTAATTGACATCATTTGAGTCAATTGGAGGTGTATCTGTGGATGTATTTCAAGGCCTACCTTCAAACTCAGTGCCTCTTTGCTTGACATCATGGGAAAATCAAAAGAAATCAGCCAAGACCTCAGCAAAAAAATTGTAGACCTCCACAACTCTGGTTCATCCTTGGGAGCAATTTCCAAACGCCTGAAGGTACCACGTTCATCTGTTCAAACAATAGTACGCAAGTATAAACACCATGGGACCACGCAGCCGTCATACCGCTCAGGAAGGAGACACGTTCTGTCTCCTAGAGATGAACGTACTTTGGTGTGAAAAGTGCAAATCAATTCCAGAACAACAGCAAAGGACCTTGTGAAAATGCTGGAGGAAACAGGTACAAAAGTATCTATATCCACAGTAAAACGAGTCCTATATCGACATAACCTGAAAGGCCGCTCAGCAAGGAAGAAACCACTGCTCCAAAACCGCCATAAAAAAGACAGACTACGGTTTGCAACTGCACATGGGGACAAAGATCGTACTTTTTGGAGAAATGTCCTCTGGTCTGATTAAACAAAAATAGAACTGTTTGGCCATAATGACCATCGTTATGTTTGGAGGAAAAAGGGGGACGCTTGCAAGCCGAAGAACACCATCCCAATCGTGAAGCACTGGGGTGGCAGCATCATGCTGTGGGGGTGCTTTGCTGCAGGAGGGTCTGGTGCACTTCACAAAATAGATGGCATCATGAGGAAGGAAAATTATGTGGATATATTGAAGCAACATCTCAAGACATCAGTCAGGAAGTTAAAGCTTGGTCACAAATGGGTCTTCCAAATGGACAATGACCCCAAGCATACTTCCAAAGTTGTGGCAAAATGGCTTAAGGACAACAAAGTCAAGGTATTGGAGTGGCCATCACAAAGCCCCGACCTCAATCCTATAGAACATTTGTTGGCAGAACTGAAAAAGCATGTGCGAGCAAGGAGGCCTACAAACCTGACTCAGTTACACCAGCTCTGTCAGGAGGAATGGGCCAAAATTCACCCAATTTATTGTGGGAAGCTTGTGGAAGGCTACCCGAAACGTTTGACCCAAGTTAAACAATTTAAAGGCAATGCTACCAAATACTAATTGAGTGTATGTAAACTTCAGACCCACTGGGAATGTGATGAAATAAATAAAAGCTGAAATAAATAATTATCTCTACTATTATTCTGACATTTCACATTCTTAAAATAAAGTGGTGATCCTAACTGACCTAAGACAGGGAATTTTTATTAGAATTAAATGTCAGGAATAGTGAAAAACAGAGTTTAAATTTATTTGGCTAAGGTGTATGTAAACTTCCGACTTCAACTGTAATTATATATATTCATATTCAGGACTCTGACTTTCATACCTTTTACTTTTTGGATGATGTACGTTTTGTATTGTTTTGTTATTATTACTGCGCTGTTGGGGCTAGAAACACAAGCATTTCATCTGCGATAACATCTGCAAATCAGTGTATGTGACCAATAAACTTTGATTTGATTTTGAGATCACAGCCATTATCAACGGCGATCCTGGAGCAGTTTGGGTTAAGTGCCTTGCTCACGGGCACATCGACCGAATCTTCACCTTGTCGGCTCGGGGATTCGAACTAGTGACCTTTCCCTTATTAGCCCAATGCTCTAACTGCTAGGCTGAATGCTTATTACCATCTGGATCCTAATTGGCCTGCTAAAAATGAATAGTTGGTCACCCATGTTGAGGACGGTCAGGGCTATACAGGGTTATATTATTTATAGCGTATAGAAGAGGGAAGTTAAGCATTTGGGGATAATCCTGCTTCCTGCATGAAAATAGTGCACAATCAATGGACATTACCGTAGTTGCAGCAGAGCCCTTTGTCCAGCAGATGTCGCTAAAGTCCTGTAGGTACCAGAACCATACATGTTCCTTTAACTTTAGTGTTTTCTTTCCAGGATCAGTTCACTCTCCACAACACCCAACATTAACCCTTGGTGGGAAAAATGCCAAACTGATCACAGATCAGCGTCTGTCTCGGACTGGAGGCAGCTTCCTTTATGCAACAGATGGGCGGAGTCACAACTGTAAAGTAAGCGGGAACCAATCATAAACTCCGGAGGCGTGGTCCTCAGAACTCGAGATGCGTGACGTTTGCACTGACCTGAGATTGTAGTATCGTTGTTAGTATGTTGGCGTGAGGACTCAGTAGCGGAGGAACCAACGTGCTGATTATGTCTAGATAAACCAACGCAACTCTCTGGCACTCTGTCTGATAATGGCATGCGATGGTTCGATTGACGATTTTCCGGACAAAGTGTTGTTGAACCGATCACCGTCTCCATGCAGAAGTAGCAACAGCGCGAGCAACAGAAGTACGGTTTTCCTCGGGTTCTTTATTTTGTCGATGTCACTGCACGTTATCACGCTGCTGTGCTACCTGGATCTCCGGTCCGAAGTGAAGCGGGAGATTTCTCAGCGAAGAGGAGGGGACGCGAAGTTGACCCTCGGTGGAACCGATGTGACTGACCCGGTGTTCCCCTCCGGTCCCCGAGTGATGGACCCCGGCGCTCGGGCAGAGGGTCACGAGGTAAACAAACCATCAGAGCAACCATGCATGCAGGCTTTCTCTCCCCAAACATGGAATACATCACAACTTCTTCTATTTACAGTACACACGGTCATAAGCCAGTTTTGTTTCCATTTTAGCATTTGAATCCCATAGATAGATTAGCTCTTGATCAGACCCGTCATACCACAGTCTGTAGTCTACAGTTCTTACATCTTAGGCTGCAAATGTAAGTTATTTTGCGTTGAAACATTGTTTGGTTAAGTATGCAACTATGCATGCTTCACTTGTGTTGTGTAATAATCTGTGAGCCAGGTCACAGGGGTGTTTGAATGAGCTGTAAATCATTGACTGACTGGCATTGATCAGGGGAGATCAGATATTTTCTCCTAACTCTCTGGCATTGATCAGGGGAGATCAGATATGTTCTCCTAACTCTCTGGCTTTGATCAGGGGAGATCAGATATGTTCTCCTAACTCTCTGGCTTTGATCAGGGAGATCAGATATGTTCTCCTAACTCTCTGGCTTTGATCAGGGGAGATCAGATATGTTCTCCTAACTCTCTGGCTTTGATCAGGGAGATCAGATATGTTCTCCTAACTCTCTGGCTTTGATCAGGGAGATCAGATATGTTCTCCTAACTCTCTGGCTTTGATCAGGGGAGATCAGATATGTTCTCCTAACTCTCTGGCTTTGATCAGGGGAGATCAGATATGTTCTCCTAACTCTCTGGCTTTGATCAGGGAGATCAGATATGTTCTCCTAACTCTCTGGCTTTGATCAGGGAGATCAGATATGTTCTCCTAACTCTCTGGCTTTGATCAGGGGAGATCAGATATGTTCTCCTAACTCTCTGGCTTTGATCAGGGGAGATCAGATATGTTCTCCTAACTCTCTGGCTTTGATCAGGGGAGATCAGATATGTTCTCCTAACTCTCTGGCTTTGATCAGGGGAGATCAGATATGTTCTCCTAACTCTCTGGCTTTGATCAGGGGAGATCAGATATGTTCTCCTAACTCTCTGGCTTTGATCAGGGAGATCAGATATGTTCTCCTAACTCTCTGGCATTGATCAGGGGAGATCAGATATGTTCTCCTAACTCTCTGGCATTGATCAGGGGAGATCAGATATGTTCTCCTAACTCTCTGGCATTGATCAGGGGAGATCAGATATGTTCTCCTAACTCTCTGGCTTTGATCAGGGAGATCAGATATGTTCTCCTAACTCTCTGGCTTTGATCAGGGAGATCAGATATGTTCTCCTAACTCTCTGGCTTTGATCAGGGGAGATCAGATATGTTCTCCTAACTCTCTGGCATTGATCAGGGGAGATCAGATATGTTCTCCTAACTCTCTGGCATTGATCAGGGGAGATCAGATATGTTCTCCTAACTCTCTGGCTTTGATCAGGGGAGATCAGATATGTTCTCCTAACTCTCTGGCTTTGATCAGGGGAGATCAGATATTTTCTCCTAACTCTCTGGCTTTGAGGAGCCTACCTGAAAGATGATCTCTAACAGAAAGTTAATCTTGAGAGGAACAGGTGTTCATGACTCACAGAGAGGGGAGGAGAGGTAGAACAGAGGAGAGGGGGAACAGAGGAGAGGAGGGGGGAACAGAGGAGAGGAGGGGGGAACAGAGGAGAGGAGGGGGGAACAGAGGAAAAGAGAGGGGGAACAGAGGAGAGGAGAGGAGAGGGGGAACAGAGGGGAGGAGGGGGGAACAGAGGAGAGGAGAGGGGGAACAGAGGAGAGGAGAGGGGGAACAGAGGAGAGGAGAGGGGGAACAGAGGGGAGGAGGGGGGAACAGAGGAGAGGAGAGGGGGAACAGAGGAGAGGAGAGGGGGAACAGAGGAGAGGAGAGGGGGAACAGAGGAGAGGAGAGGGGGAACAGAGGAGAGGAGGGGGGAACAGAGGAGAGGAGAGGGGGAACAGAGGAGAGGAGAGGGGGAACAGAGGAGAGGAGAGGAGAGGGGGAACAGAGGAGAGGAGGGGGGAACAGAGGAGAGGAGAGGAGAGGGGGAACAGAGGGGAGGAGGGGGGAACAGAGGAGAGGAGAGGGGGAACAGAGGAGAGGAGGGGGGAACAGAGGAGAGGAGGGGGGAACAGAGGAGAGGAGGGGGGAACAGAGGAGAGGAGAGGGGGAACAGAGGAGAGGAGGGGGAACAGAGGAGAGGAGGGGGGAACAGAGGAGAGGAGTGGGGGAACAGAGGAGAGGAGAGGGGGAACAGAGGAGAGGAGAGGGGGAACAGAGGAGAGGAGGGGGGAACAGAGGAGAGGAGAGGAGGGGGAACAGAGGAGAGGAGAGGAGGGGGAACAGAGGAGAGGAGAGGAGGGGGAACAGAGGAGAGGAGAGGAGGGGGAACAGAGGAGAGGAGAGGGGGAACAGAGGAGAGGAGAGGGGGAACAGAGGAGAGGAGAGGGGGAACAGAGGAGAGGAGGGGGGAACAGAGGAGAGGAGAGGGGGAACAGAGGAGAGGAGAGGAGAGGAGAGGGGGAACAGAGGAGAGGAGAGGGGAGGAGAGGGGAGGGGGAGGAGAGGAGAGGAGAGGGGGAGGAGAGGAGAGGGGGAGGAGAGGGGGAGGAGAGGAGAGGAGAGGGGGAGGGGAGGAGAGGAGAGGGGGAGGAGAGGGGGAGGAGAGGGGGAGGAGAGGAGAGGAGAGGGGGAGGGGAGGAGAGGAGAGGGGGAGGAGAGGGGGAGGGGAGGAGAGGAGAGGAGAGGAGGAACAGAGGAGAGGAGAGGAGAGGAGAGGAGAGGAGAGGAGAGGGGGAACAGAGGAGAGGAGAGGAGAGGGGGAACAGAGGAGAGGAGGGGGGAACAGAGGAGAGGAGAGGGGGAACAGAGGAGAGGAGAGGAGAGGGGGAACAGAGGAGAGGAGAGGAGAGGGGGAGGAGAGGGGGAGGAGAGGGGGAACAGAGGAGAGGAGGGGGGAACAGAGGAGAGGAGAGGGGGAAGAGAGGAGAGGAGAGGGGGAACAGAGGAGAGGAGAGGGGAGGAGAGGAGAGGAGAGGAGAGGGGGAGGAGAGGAGAGGAGAGGGGGAGGAGAGGAGAGGAGAGGGAGAGGAGAGGAGAGGAGGAACAGAGGAGAGGAGAGGAGGAACAGAGGAGAGGAGAGGGGGAACATGAGGCAGCAGTTGAATGGAAACATGATGTGGTTGATCACATGACCAGCAGGTGCAGAGCCTCAGGGCTGAATGTATAGGCCTGCATTTATTGTCACAACTGATTGGTGGTCAATTAGTTCTGATGATGCTCACCATTCCATGATATAGTATGATGGAATGCTCAGGCTGAGTCAGAGACCTTGCTTGATTGCAGGGTGTAGTTAGTTAGGTGTCACCCCCGGAATCCTACTGAACAACAGTTCACCATTTCAGAACTCTGAAGAGACCCTTCAGAATGGCCTTCTTTACCATGTACCTTGTTTTAGTGTAGTGTTTCTCCCCAAGGGACCCTCAGTGGTTAAATGGGTTAACATTCACTCCTGCCAGTCACACCAGATCTAGGATCTGTCCATACAATCTGATCTAGGATCTGTCCATACAATCAGATCTAGGATCTGTCCATATAATCTGATCTAGGATCTGTCCATACAATCTGATCTAGGATCTGTCCATACAATCTGATAAAGGATCTGTCCATACAATCTGATCTAGGATCTGTCCATACAATCTGATCTATGATGTGATTGTCCCCGAGTGGCGCAGTGGTCTAAGGCACTGCAGTGCTAGCTGTGCCACTAGAGATCCTGGTTCGAATCCAGGCTCTGTCGTAACCGGCCGCGACCGGGAGACCCATGGGCGGCGCACAATTGGCCCAGCGTCGTCCAGGGTAGGGGAGGAAATGGCCGGCAGGGGTGTAGCTCAGTTGGTAGAGCATGGCATTTGCAACGCCAGGGTTGTGGGTTTGATTCCCACGGGGGGCCAGTATAAAAAAATTATGTATGCACTCACTAACTGTAAGTCGCTCTGGATAAGAGCGTCTGCTAAATGACTAAAATGTAAAATGTAAATGTAATGTCCATACAATCAGATCTAGGATCTGTCCATACAATCTGATCTAGGATCTGTCCATACAATCTGATCTAGGATCTGTCCATACAATCTGATCTAGGATCTGATCCATACAATCTGATCTAGGATCTGATCCATACAATCTGATCTAGGATCTGATCCATACAATCTGATCTAGGATCTGATCCATACAATCTGATCTAGGATCTGATCCATACAATCTGATCTAGGATCTGATCCATACAATCTGATCTAGGATCTGATCCATACAATCTGATCTAGGATCTGATCCATACAATCAGATCTAGGATCTGTCCATACAATCTGATAAAGGATCTGTCCATATAATCTGATCTAGGATCTGTCCATACAATCTGATTCATTATGAGCTTAAAGTCTAAACTGATCCTAGAGCAGCACTCTGTGGATCCAGGCCCTGATCTGATCTGATCTGATCTGATCTGATCTGTGTTCATTCTGTTCCTACAGAGGGTGATGGAATGCTGTGATCAGTCAGTTCTGTTCTTACAGAGGGTGATGGAATGCTGTGATCAGTCAGTTCTGTTCCTACAGAGGGTGATGGAATGCTGTGATCAGTCAGTCAGTTCTGTTCTTACAGAGGGTGATGGAATGCTGTGATCAGTCAGTCAGTTCTGTTCCTACAGAGGGTGATGGAATGCTGTGATCAGTCAGTCAGTTCTGTTCCTACAGAGGGTGATGGAATGCTGTGATCAGTCAGTTCTGTTCCTACAGAGGGTGATGGAATGCTGTGATCAGTCAGTTCTGTTCTTACAGAGGGTGATGGAATGCTGTGATCAGTCAGTCAGTTCTGTTCTTACAGAGGGTGATGGAATGCTGTGATCAGTCAGTCAGTTCTGTTCCTACAGAGGGTGATGGAATGCTGTGATCAGTCAGTTCTGTTCTTACAGAGGGTGATGGAATGCTGTGATCAGTCAGTTCTGTTCTTACAGAGGGTGATGGAATGCTGTGATCAGTCAGTCAGTTCTGTTCCTACAGAGGGTGATGGAATGCTGTGATCAGTCAGTTCTGTTCTTACAGAGGGTGATGGAATGCTGTGATCAGTCAGTCAGTTCTGTTCCTACAGAGGGTGATGGAATGCTGTGATCAGTCAGTCAGTTCTGTTCCTACAGAGGGTGATGGAATGCTGTGATCAGTCAGTTCTGTTCTTACAGAGGGTGATGGAATGCTGTGATCAGTCAGTTCTGTTCTTACAGAGGGTGATGGAATGCTGTGATCAGTCAGTCAGTTCTGTTCCTACAGAGGGTGATGGAATGCTGTGATCAGTCAGTTCTGTTCTTACAGAGGGTGATGGAATGCTGTGATCAGTCAGTCAGTTCTGTTCCTACAGAGGGTGATGGAATGCTGTGATCAGTCAGTCAGTTCTGTTCCTACAGAGGGTGATGGAATGCTGTGATCAGTCAGTCAGTTCTGTTCTTACAGAGGGTGATGGAATGCTGTGATCAGTCAGTTCTGTTCCTACAGAGGGTGATGGAATGCTGTGATCAGTCAGTCAGTTCTGTTCCTACAGAGGGTGATGGAATGCTGTGATCAGTCAGTTCTGTTCTTACAGAGGGTGATGGAATGCTGTAGTCAGTCAGTTCTGTTCCTACAGAGGGTGATGGAATGCTGTGATCAGTCAGTCAGTTCTGTTCTTACAGAGGGTGATGGAATGCTGTGATCAGTCAGTCAGTTCTGTTCTTACAGAGGGTGATGGAATGCTGTGATCAGTCAGTCAGTTCTGTTCTTACAGAGGGTGATGGAATGCTGTGATCAGTCAGTTCTGTTCCTACAGAGGGTGATGGAATGCTGTGATCAGTCAGTCAGTTCTGTTCTTACAGAGGGTGATGGAATGCTGTGATCAGTCAGTCAGTTCTGTTCTTACAGAGGGTGATGGAATGCTGTGATCAGTCAGTTCTGTTCCTACAGAGGGTGATGGAATGCTGTGATCAGTCAGTTCTGTTCCTACAGAGGGTGATGGAATGCTGTGATCAGTCAGTTCTGTTCCTACAGAGGGTGATGGAATGCTGTGATCAGTCAGTCAGTTCTGTTCCTACAGAGGGTGATGGAATGCTGTGATCAGTCAGTTCTGTTCCTACAGAGGGTGATGGAATGCTGTGATCAGTCAGTCAGTTCTGTTCCTACAGAGGGTGATGGAATGCTGTGATCAGTCAGTTCTGTTCTTACAGAGGGTGATGGAATGCTGTGATCAGTCAGTCAGTTCTGTTCCTACAGAGGGTGATGGAATGCTGTGATCAGTCAGTCAGTTCTGTTCTTACAGAGGGTGATGGAATGCTGTGATCAGTCAGTCAGTTCTGTTCCTACAGAGGGTGATGGAATGCTGTGATCAATCAGTCAGTTCTGTTCCTACAGAGGGTGATGGAATGCTGTGATCAGTCAGTTCTGTTCCTACAGAGGGTGATGGAATGCTGTGATCAGTCAGTCAGTTCTGTTCCTACAGAGGGTGATGGAATGCTGTGATCAGTCCGTTCTGTTCTTACAGAGGGTGATGGAATGCTGTGATCAGTCAGTCAGTTCTGTTCCTACAGAGGGTGATGGAATGCTGTGATCAGTCAGGTCTGTTCCTACAGAGGGTGATGGAATGCTGTGATCAGTCAGTCAGTTCTGTTCCTACAGAGGGTGATGGAATGCTGTGATCAGTCAGTTCTGTTCTTACAGAGGGTGATGGAATGCTGTGATCAGTCAGTCAGTTCTGTTCTTACAGAGGGTGATGGAATGCTGTGATCAGTCAGTTCTGTTCTTACAGAGGGTGATGGAATGCTGTGATCAGTCAGTCAGTTCTGTTCTTACAGAGGGTGATGGAATGCTGTGATCAGTCAGTTCTGTTCCTACAGAGGGTGATGGAATGCTGTGATCAGTCAGTTCTGTTCCTACAGAGGGTGATGGAATGCTGTGATCAGTCAGTCAGTTCTGTTCCTACAGAGGGTGATGGAATGCTGTGATCAGTCAGTCAGTTCTGTTCCTACAGAGGGTGATGGAATGCTGTGATCAGTCAGTTCTGTTCCTACAGAGGGTGATGGAATGCTGTGATCAGTCAGTCAGTTCTGTTCCTACAGAGGGTGATGGAATGCTGTGATCAGTCAGTTCTGTTCTTACAGAGGGTGATGGAATGCTGTGATCAGTCAGTCAGTTCTGTTCCTACAGAGGGTGATGGAATGCTGTGATCAGTCAGTCAGTTCTGTTCCTACAGAGGGTGATGGAATGCTGTGATCAGTCAGTCAGTTCTGTTCTTACAGAGGGTGATGGAATGCTGTGATCAGTCAGTCAGTTCTGTTCCTACAGAGGGTGATGGAATGCTGTGATCAGTCAGTTCTGTTCTTACAGAGGGTGATGGAATGCTGTGATCAGTCAGTCAGTTCTGTTCCTACAGAGGGTGATGGAATGCTGTGATCAGTCAGTCAGTTCTGTTCCTACAGAGGGTGATGGAATGCTGTGATCAGTCAGTCAGTTCTGTTCTTACAGAGGGTGATGGAATGCTGTGATCAGTCAGTCAGTTCTGTTCCTACAGAGGGTGATGGAATGCTGTGATCAGTCAGTTCTGTTCTTACAGAGGGTGATGGAATGCTGTGATCAGTCAGTCAGTTCTGTTCTTACAGAGGGTGCAGTTCTGTTCCTACAGAGGGTGATGGAATGCTGTGATCAGTCAGTCAGTTCTGTTCTTACAGAGGGTGATGGAATGCTGTGATCAGTCAGTCAGTTCTGTTCTTACAGAGGGTGATGGAATGCTGTGATCAGTCAGTCAGTTCTGTTCTTACAGAGGGTGATGGAATGCTGTGATCAGTCAGTCAGTTCTGTTCTTACAGAGGGTGATGGAATGCTGTGATCAGTCAGTTCTGTTCTTACAGAGGGTGATGGAATGCTGTGATCAGTCAGTCAGTTCTGTTCTTACAGAGGGTGATGGAATGCTGTGATCAGTCAGTTCTGTTCTTACAGAGGGTGATGGAATGCTGTGATCAGTCAGTCAGTTCTGTTCTTACAGAGGGTGATGGAATGCTGTGATCAGTCAGTCAGTTCTGTTCCTACAGAGGGTGATGGAATGCTGTGATCAGTCAGTCAGTTCTGTTCTTACAGAGGGTGATGGAATGCTGTGATCAGTCAGTTCTGTTCCTACAGAGGGTGATGGAATGCTGTGATCAGTCAGTCAGTTCTGTTCTTACAGAGGGTGATGGAATGCTGTGATCAGTCAGTTCTGTTCCTACAGAGGGTGATGGAATGCTGTGATCAGTCAGTCAGTTCTGTTCTTACAGAGGGTGATGGAATGCTGTGATCAGTCAGTCAGTTCTGTATTCCTCACTCATCTTTTTTCGTTAAACTTTTTCACCCCGGACGTTTATCCCGAGACAGAAGAGTCATTTTCCTGTGCGTTTTAGCTGCCAACTTTACGTTATTTTCCGTTTTTCCATCGCAACTTTTTTTCCCTTATTCAACTTTTTCACTCCGGACGCTTTATCTGGACATGGCTCATCAACATCTTCAACAGCCGAAGCTAAGTAGTAACATTAACATGATGTCTTTTAATTGCAGTCGCTGTACTCATAATATACAGGAGAATTCTCGCCTTACGGCGAGAATAGCTGTGCTACAAGCCCAGCTTCAGACGCAATCGTTAGGCAAGAGTATTATCAGTGTAGGAAAGGAAGAAACAGCGTCTGTGCCACCAGTAAGTACAGACAGTAACGTTAGTATAACTCCCCCCGCACAGTCCCTGCAGCCGGACAACTTTCTCATGGCTTCTGGAGGGAAATACTGTTGGAATGCTCAACCGGTGTCGCTCATTCAGCCGACAGAAACCTTCAACCGGTTTTCCCCATTATGTAGCGAGTCGGAGTCTGAGTCTGAGTCTTCTCTAGTCTCTACTCCTCCCGTTACGGGGTCTGAGACGCCGAAGGCTCCCACCATTAGCTCTGACAAATTGAAAACCCTAGTCATTGGCGACTCCATTACCCGCAGTATTAGACTTAAAACGAATCACCCAGCGATCATACACTGTTTACCAGGGGGCAGGGCTACCGACGTTAAGGCTAATCTAAAGATGGTGCTGGCTAAAGCTAAAACTGGTGAGTGTAGAGAGTATAGAGATATTGTTATCCACGTCGGCACCAACGATGTTAGGATGAAACAGTCAGAGGTCACCAAGTGCAACATAGCTTCAGCGTGTAAATCAGCTAGAAAGATGTGTCGGCATCGAGTAATTGTCTCTGGCCCCCTCCCAGTTAGGGGAAGTGACGAGCTCTACAGCAGAGTCTCAGCACTTAATCGCTGGTTGAAAACTGTTTTCTGCCCCTCCCAAAAGATAACATTTGTGGATAATTGGCCCTCTTTCTGGGACTCACCCACAAACAGGATCAAGCCTGACCTGCTGAGGAGTGACGGACTCCATCCTAGCTGGAGGGGTGCTCTCCTCTTATCTACCAACATAGATAGGGCTCTAACTCCTTTAGCCCCACAGTGAAATAGGGTGCAGGCCAGGCAGCAGGCTGTTAGCCAACCTGCCAGCTTAGTGGAGTCTGCCAATAGCATAGTCAGTGTAGTCAGCTCAGCCATACCCATTGAGACTGTGTCTGTGCCTCGACCTAGGTTGGGCAAAACTAAACATGGTGGTGTCCACCCTAGCAATCTTATTAGGATAAAGACCTCCTCCATTCCTGCCATTATTGAAAGAGATCGTGATACCTCACATCTCAAAATAGGGTTACTTAATGTTAGATCCCTCACTTCAAAGGCAGTCATAGTCAATGAACTAATCACTGATCATAATCTTGATGTGATTGGCCTGACTGAAACATGGCTTAAGCCTGATGAATTTGCTGTGTTAAATGAGGCCTCACCTCCTGGTTACACTAGTGACCATATTCCCCGTGCATCCCGCAAAGGCGGAGGTGTTGCTAACATTTACGATAGCAAATTTCAATTTACAAAAAAAAAAATGACGTTTTCATCTTTCGAGCTTCTAGTCATGAAATCTATGCAGCCTACTCAATCACTTTTTATAGCTACTGTTTACAGGCCTCCTGGGCCATATACAGCGTTCCTCTCTGAGTTTCCTGAATTCCTATCAGACCTTGTAGTCATAGCAGATCATATTCTAATTTTTGGTGATTTTAATATTCACATGGAGAAGTCCACAGACCCACTCCAAAAGTCCTTCGGAGCCATTATCGACTCAGTGGGTTTTGTCCAACATGTCTCTGGACCTACTCACTGCCACAGTCATACTCTGGACCTAGTTTTGTCCCATGGAATAAATGTTGTAGATCTTAATGTTTTTCCACAAAATCCTGGACTATCGGACCACCATTTTATTACGTTTGCAATCGCAACAAATAATCTGCTCAGACCCCAACCAAGGAGCATCAAAAGTCGTGCTATAAATTCTCAGACAACACAAAAATTCATTGATGCCCTTCCAGACCCCTTCTGCCTACCCAAGGACGTCAGAGGACAAAAATCAGTTAACCACTTAACTGAGGAACTAAATTTAACCTTGCACAATACCCTAGATGCAGTTGCACCCCTAAAAACGAAAAACATTTGTCATAAGAAACTAGCTCCCTGGTATACAGAAAATACCCGAGCTTTGAAGCAAGCTTCCAGGAAATTGGAACGGAAATGGCGCCACACCAAACTGGAAGTCTTCCGACTAGCTTGGAAAGACAGTACCGTGCAGTACCGAAGAGCCCTCACTGCTGCTCGATCATCCTACTTTTCCAAATTAATCGAGGAAAATAAGAACAATCCAAAATTTCTTTTTGATACTGTTGCAAAGCTAACTAAAAAGCAGCATTCCCCAAGAGAGGATGGTTTTCACTTCAGCAGTGATAAATTCATGAACTTCTTTGAGGAAAAGATCATGACCATTAGAAAGCAAATTACGGACTCCTCTTTGAATCTGCGTATTCCTCCAGGGCTTAGCTGTCCTGGATCTGCACAGCTCTGCGAGGGCCTGGGATCGGGAGAGACACTTAAGTGTTTTAGTACTATATCTCTTGACACAATGATGAAAATAATCATGGCCTCTAAACCTTCAAGCTGCATACTGGATCCTATTCCTACTAAACTGCTGAAGGAGCTGCTTCCTGTGCTTGGCCCTCCTATGTTGAACATAATAAACAGCTCTCTATCCACCGGATGTGTACCAAACTCACTAAAAGTGGCAGTGATAAAGCCTCTCTTGAAAAAGCCAAACCTTGACCCGGAAAATATAAAAAACTATCGGCCAATATCGAATCTTCCATTCCTCTCAAAAATTTTAGAAAAAGCTGTTGCGCAGCAACTCACTGCCTTTCTGAAGACAAACAATGTATACGAAATGCTTCAGTCTGGTTTTAGACCCCATCATAGCACTGAGACTGCACTTGTGAAGGTGGTAAATGACCTTTTAATGGCGTCAGACCGAGGCTCTGCATCTGTCCTCGTGCTACTAGACCTTAGTGCTGCCTTTGACACCATCGATCACCACATTCTTTTGGAGAGACTGGAAACCCAAATTGGTCTACACGGACAAGTTCTGGCCTGGTTTAGATCCTACCTGTCGGAAAGATATCAGTTTGTCTCTGTGAATGGTCTGTCCTCCGACAAATCAACTGTACATTTCGGTGTTCCTCAAGGTTCCGTTTTAGGACCACTATTGTTTTCACTATATATTTTACCTCTTGGGGATGTTATTCGAAAACATAATGTTAACTTTCACTGCTATGCGGATGACACACAGCTGTACATTTCAATGAAGCATGGTGAAGCCCCAAAATTGCCCTCGCTAGAAGCCTGTGTTTCAGACATAAGGAAGTGGATGGCTGAAAACTTTTTACTTTTAAACTCGGACAAAACAGAGATGCTTGTTCTAGGTCCCAAGAAACAAAGAGATCTTCTGTTAAATCTGACAATTCATCTTGATGGTTGTAAAGTCGTCTCAAATAAAACTGTGAAGGACCTAGGCGTTACTCTTGACCCTGATCTCTCTTTTGACGAACATATCAAGACTGTTTCAAGGACAGCTTTTTTCCATCTACGTAACATTGCAAAAATCAGAAATTTTCTGTCCAAAAATGATGCAGAAAAATTAATCCATGCATTTGTTACTTCTAGATTAGACTACTGCAATGCTCTATTTTCCGGCTACCCGGATAAAGCACTAAATAAACTTCAGTTAGTGCTAAATACGGCTGCTAGAATCCTGACTAGAACCAAGAAATTTGATCATATTACTCCAGTGCTAGCTTCCCTACACTGGCTTCCTGTTAAGGCAAGGGCTGATTTCAAGGTTTTACTGTTAACCTATAAAGCGTTACATGGGCTTGCTCCTACCTATCTTTCCGAGTTGGTCCTGCCGTACATACCAATACGTACGCTACGGTCACAAGACGCAGGCCTCCTAATTGTCCCTAGAATTTCTAAGCAAACAGCGGGAGGCAGGGCTTTCTCCTATAGATCTCCATTTTTATGGAACAGTCTGCCTACCCATGTGAGAGACGCAGACTCGGTCTCAACCTTTAAGTCTTTACTGAAGACTTATCTCTTCAGTAGGTCATATGATTGAGTGTAGTCTGGCCCAGGAGTGTGAAGGTGAACGGAAAGGCTGGAGCAACGAACAGCCCTTGCTGTCTCTGCCAGGCCGGTTCCCCTCTCCACTGGGGTTCTCTGCCTCTAACCCTGTTGCAGGGGCTGAGTCACTGGCCTGCTGGTGCTCTTTCATGCCGTCCCTGGGAGGGGTGCGTCACTTGAGTGGGTTGAGTTACTGACGTGATCTTCCTGTCTGGGTTGGCGCCCCCCCCCCCCCCTTGGTTTGTGCTGTGGTGGAGACCTCTGTGGGCTATACTCGGCCTTGTCTCAGGATTGTAAGTTGGTGGTTGGGGATATCCCTCTAGTGGTGCGGGGGCTGTGCTTTGGCGGAGTGGGTGGGGTTATATCCTTCCTGTTTGGCCCTGTCCGGGGGTTTCTTCGGATGGGGCCACAGTGTCTCCGGACCGCTCCTGTCTCAGCCTCCAGTATTTATGCTGCAGTAGTTTATGTGTCGGGGGGCTGGGGTTAGTTGGTTATACCTGGAGTACTTCTCCTGTCTTATCCAGTGTCCTGTGTGAATTTAAGTATGCTCTCTCTAATTCTCTCGTTCTCTCTTTCTCTCTGAGAACCTGAGCCCTAGGACCATACGTCAGGACTACCGGGCATGATGACACCCTGCTGCCCCCAGTCCGCCTGGCCTTGCTGCTATTCCAGTTTCAACTGTTCTGCCTGCGGCTACGAAACCCCTACCTGTCCCAGACCTGCTGTTTTCAACTCTAAATGATCGGCTATGAAAAGCCAACTGAGAGACCTGAGCCCTAGGACCATACGTCGGGACTACCGGCCGTGGTGACTCCTTGCTATCCCCAGTCCGCCTGGCCTTGCTGCTATTCCAGTTTAAACTGTTCTGCCTGCGGTTATGGAACCCCTACCTGTCCCAGACCTGCTGTTTTAAACTCTAATGATCGGCTATGAAAAGCCAACTGAGATTTATTCCTGATTATTATTTGACCATGCTTGTCACTTATGAACATTTTTGAACATCTTGGCATGGTTCTGTTATAATCTCCACCCGGCACAGCCAGAAGAGGACTGGCCACCCCTCATAGCCTGGTTCCTCTCTAGGTTTCTTCCTAGGTTTTGCCTTTCTAGGGAGTTTTTCCTAGCCACCGTGCTTCTACACCTGCATTACTAGCTGTTTGGGGTTTTAGGCTGGGTTTCTGTACAGCACTTCGAGATATTAGCTGATGTAAGAAGGGCTATATAAAATAAAATTGATTGATTGATTGAAATTGATTGATGGAATGCTGTGATCAGTCAGTTCTGTTCTTACAGAGGGTGATGGAATGCTGTGATCAGTCAGTCAGTTCTGTTCCTACAGAGGGTGATGGAATGCTGTGATCAGTCAGTCAGTTCTGTTCCTACAGAGGGTGATGGAATGCTGTGATCAGTCAGTCAGTTCTGTTCTTAGAGAGGGTGATGGAATGCTGTGATCAGTCAGTCAGTTCTGTTCCTACAGAGGGTGATGGAATGCTGTGATCAGTCAGTCAGTTCTGTTCCTACAGAGGGTGATGGAATGCTGTGATCAGTCAGTTCTGTTCCTACAGAGGGTGATGGAATGCTGTGATCAGTCAGTCAGTTCTGTTCTTACAGAGGGTGATGGAATGCTGTGATCAGTCAGTTCTGTTCCTACAGAGGGTGATGGAATGCTGTGATCAGTCAGTCAGTTCTGTTCTTACAGAGGGTGATGGAATGCTGTGATCAGTCAGTTCTGTTCCTACAGAGGGTGATGGAATGCTGTGATCAGTCAGTCAGTTCTGTTCTTACAGAGGGTGATGGAATGCTGTGATCAGTCAGTTCTGTTCTTACAGAGGGTGATGGAATGCTGTGATCAGTCAGTCAGTTCTGTTCTTACAGAGGGTGATGGAATGCTGTGATCAGTCAGTTCTGTTCTTACAGAGGGTGATGGAATGCTGTGATCAGTCAGTCAGTTCTGTTCTTACAGAGGGTGATGGAATGCTGTGATCAGTCAGTTCTGTTCTTACAGAGGGTGATGGAATGCTGTGATCAGTCAGTCAGTTCTGTTCTTACAGAGGGTGATGGAATGCTGTGATCAGTCAGTCAGTCAGTTCTGTTCTTACAGAGGGTGATGGAATGCTGTGATCAGTCAGTTCTGTTCTTACAGAGGGTGATGGAATGCTGTGATCAGTCAGTCAGTTCTTACAGAGGGTGATGGAATGCTGTGATCAGTCAGTTCTGTTCTTACAGAGGGTGATGGAATGCTGTGATCAGTCAGTCAGTTCTGTTCTTACAGAGGGTGATGGAATGCTGTGATCAGTCAGTTCTGTTCTTACAGAGGGTGATGGAATGCTGTGATCAGTCAGTCAGAGACCGTGGCTGTACAGTCATGGTCCAAAGTTTTGAGAATGACACAAATACTAATCTTCACAAAGTCTGCTGCCTCAGTTTTGATGATGGCAATTTGCATATACTCCAGAAAGTCATGAAGAGTGATCAGAAGAATTGCAATTAATTGCAAAGTCCCTCTTTGCCATGAAAATGAACTTAATCCCCAAAAAAACATTTCCACTGCATTTCAGCCCTGCCACAAAAGGACCAGCTGACATCATGTCAGTGATTCTCTCGTTAACACAGGTGAGAGTGTTGACGAGGACAAGGCTGGAGATCACTCTGTCATGCTGATTGAGTTAGAATAACAGACTGGAAGCTTTAAAAAGAGGGTGGTGCTTGAAATCATTGTTCTTCCGCTGTTAACCATGGTTACCTGCAAGGAAACACGTGCCGTCATCATTGCTTTGCACAAAAAGGGCTTCACAGGCAAGGATATTGCTGCTAGTAAGATTGCACCTAAATCAACCATTTATCGGATCATCAAGAACTTCAAGGAGAGAGGTTCAATTGTTGTGAAGAAGGCGTCAGGGCGCCCAAGAAAGTCCAGCAAGCGCTAGGACAGTCTCCTAAAGTTGATTCAACTGTGGGATCAGGGCACCACCAGTGCAGAGCTTGCTCAGGAATGGCAGCAGGCAGGTGTGAGTGCATCTGCACGCACAGTGAGGCGAATACTTTTGGAGGATGGCCTGGTGTCAAGAAGGGCAGCAAAGAAGCCACTTCTCTCCAGGAAAAACATCAGGGACAGACTGATATTCTGCAAAAGGTACAGGGATTGGACTGCTGAGGACTGGGGTAAAGTCATTTTCTCTGATGAATCCCGTTTCCGATTGTTTGGGGCATCCGGAAAACACCTTGTCCGGAGAAGACAAGGTGAGCGCTACCATCAGTCCTGTGTCATGCCAACAGTAAAGCATCCTGAGACCATTCATGTGTAGTCCCGTGTAGCTCAGTTGGTAGAGCATGGCGCTTGCAACGCCAGGGTTGTGTGTTCGTTTCCCACGGGGGGGGGGGGCAGTATGAAAATGTATGCACTCACTAACTGTAAGTCGCTCTGGATAAGAGCGTCTGCTAAATGACTAAAAATTTTAAAAAATGTGTGGGGTTGCTTCTCAGCCAAGGGAGTGGGCTCGCTCACAATTTTGCCTAAGAACACAGCCATGAATAAAGAATGGTACCAACACATCCTCCGAGAGCATCTTCTCCCAACCATCCAAGAACAGTTTGGTGACGAACAATGCCTTTTCCAGCATGATGGAGCATCTTGCCATAAGGCAAAAGTGATAACTAAGTGGCTCGGGGAACAAAACATCGACATTTTGGGTCCATGGCCAGGAAACTCCCCAGACCTTAATCCCATTGAGAACTTGTGGTCGATCCTCAAGAGGCGGGTGGACAAACAAAACCCCACAAATTTTGACAAACTCCAAGCATTGATTATGCAAGAATGGGCTGCCATCAGTCAGGATGTGGCCCAGAAGTTAATTGACAGCATGCCAGGGCGAATTGCAGAGGTAATTGTCAATAAAAGCCTTTGCCACTAATGGAATGCTTGTAATTATACTTCAGTATACCATAGTAACATCTGACAAAAATATCTAAACAATATCTCATAACACTGAAGCAGCGAACTTTGTGAAGACCAATACTTGTGTCATTCTCAAAACTTTTGACCAAGACTGTATGTTGTTAATCACCTCATCTGTATTTGCAAACACGATCATCATTCATGTTCTTCCACCTGTTTAGAGAGTAGTAGACTTACTGTATGGAAATAGAACTAAGAACGTTTTAGGGCAAATGTCTTTAGTTCTGTGGCGTCTGTCGTCTACTGATTTGTTCCTGGCAACCGCAGTTTACAGGGTTTTTCGTGCTCTGAACCGACAGTATTTCAATACCTTCAACCCTCTTCACCTTCACTGTGTCCCAAATAGCACCCTATTGCCTATATAATGCACTAAGTTTGACCAGGGCCCATAGTTCTCTGGTCAAACCGTAGTGCACCATGTAGGAAATAGGGTGCTGTTTGGGACACTGCCCTTGTATTAGTATTTCCCCCCCCCTGAGGGCCCTGAGTGGAACAGGCCTTTTATGTCACCCAGCTGGTGATGCTCTCTCTGTGAGGACCGTGAGGTGGAGGCGTTGATGAGACACACACAGCACTGCAGCTGTACATATTCACTAGGCTGTTCCTCCAGATGTCTGCATTAAACAAGGCTGATTACCGAGGCCACAGTTTACATAGTGGTAGAAACAGCAGCATGTGGTGTATGGATGGAGCGCAGCATACCACCACAGCCACACAGCAGTACTTGTTAGCTTTCAGACACTTGCTCCAGCTTTGAAGATTTAATGGCTAACTAATTAGCCTTAATGCTCAAAATGAAAGGTTGTCCCTCTGGTTGGCGCTTGACATACATTCCAACACGTTGGTATTCAGTCATGGTTTACAATAATGCTGCATGCCTTAGTAGTTAGGTGATTTACTGTAACATGTCTTACTAACTGTAGGGCCAGCTGGGTAGCATGTCTTAGTTAATGTAGGGCCAGCTGGGTAGCATGTCTTAGTTAATGTTAGGGCCAGCTGGGTAGCATGTCTTAGTTAATGTAGGGCCAGCCAGGTAGCATGTCTTAGTTAATGTAGGGCTAGCCGGTTAGCATGTCATAGTTAATGTTAGGGCCAGCTGGGTAGCATGTCTTAGTTAATGTTAGGGCTAGCTGGGTAGCATGTCTTAGTTAATGTAGGGCCAGCTGGGTAGCATGTCTTAGTTAATGTAGGGCCAGCTGGGTAGCATGTCTTAGTTAATGTTAGGGCCAGCTGGGTAGCATGTCTTAGTTAATGTTAGGGCCAGCTGGGTAGCATGTCTTAGTTAATGTTAGGGCTAGCCAGGTAGCATGTCTTAGTTAATGTTAGGGCCAGCTGGGTAGCATGTCTTAGTTCATGTTAGGGCCAGCTGGGTAGCATGTCTTACTAAATGTAGGGCCAGCTGAGTAGCATGTCTTAGTTAATATAGGGCCAGCTGGGTAGCATGTCTTAGTTAATGTTAGGGCCAGCTGGGTAGCATGTCTTACTAAATGTAGGGCCAGCTGGGTAGCATGTCTTAGTTAATATAGGGCCAGCTGGGTAGCATGTCTTAGTTAATGTAGGGCCAGCTGGGTAGCATGTCTTAGTTAATGTAGGGCCAGCTGGGTAGCATGTCTTACTTAATGTAGGGCCAGCTGGGTAGCATGTCTTAGTTAATGTTAGGGCTAGCTGGTTAGCATGTCTTAGTTAATGTTAGGGCTAGCCAGGTAGCATGTCTTAGTTAATGTAGGGCCAGCTGGGTAGCATGTCTTAGTTAATGTTAGGGCCAGCTGGGTAGCATGTCTTAGTTAATGTTAGGGCCAGCTGGGTAGCATGTCTTAGTTAATGTTAGGGCTAGCCAGGTAGCATGTCTTAGTTAATGTTAGGGCCAGCTGGGTAGCATGTCTTACTAAATGTAGGGCCAGCTGAGTAGCATGTCTTAGTTAATATAGGGCCAGCTGGGTAGCATGTCTTAGTTAATGTTAGGGCCAGCTGGGTAGCATGTCTTAGTTAATGTTAGGGCCAGCTGGGTAGCATGTCTTAGTTAATGTAGGGCCAGCTGGGTAGCATGTCTTAGTTAATGTAGGGCCAGCTGGGTAGCATGTCTTAGTTAATGTAGGGCCAGCTGGGTAGCATGTCTTACTTAATGTAGGGCCAGCTGGGTAGCATGTCTTAGTTAATGTTAGGGCTAGCCGGTTAGCATGTCTTAGTTAATGTTAGGGCTAGCCAGGTAGCATGTCTTAGTTAATGTTAGGGCTAGCCGGTTAGCATGTCATAGTTAATGTTAGGGCCAGCTGGGTAGCATGTCTTAGTTAATGTTAGGGCCAGCTGGGTAGCATGTCTTAGTTAATGTGCCACTAGAGATCCTGGTTTGAATCCAGGCTCTGTCGTAGCAGGCCGCAACCAGGAGACCCATGGGGCGGCGCACAATTGGCCCAGCGTCGTCCAGGGTAGGGGAGGGAATGGCCGGCAGGGATGTAGCTCAGTTGGTAGAGCATGACATTTGCAACGCCAGGGTTGTGGGTTCGATTCCCACGGGGGGCCAGTATGAAAAAAATAAAAAATAATGCATGCACTCACTAACTGTAAGTTGCTCTGGATAAGAGTGTCTGCTAAATGACTAAAATGTAAAATGTAAATGTTAATTTTAGGGAGAGCCGGGTAGCATGTCTTAGTTAATGTAGGGCCAGCTGGGTAGCATGTCTTAGTTAATGTAGGGCCAGCTGGGTAGCATGTCTTAGTTAATGTAGGGCCAGCTGGGTAGCATGTCTTAGTTAATGTAGGACCAGCTGGGTAACATGTCTTAGTTAATGTTAGGGCCAGCTGGGTAGCATGTCTTAGTTAATGTAGGGCCAGCTGGGTAGCATGTCTTAGTTAATATAGGGCCAGCTGGGTAGCATGTCTTAGTTAATGTTAGGGCCAGCTGGGTAGCATGTCTTACTAAATGTAGGGCCAGCTGGGTAGCATGTCTTAGTTAATATAGGGCCAGCTGGGTAGCATGTCTTACTTAATGTAGGGCCAGCTGGGTAGCATGTCTTAGTTAATGTTAGGGCTAGCCGGTTAGCATGTCTTAGTTAATGTTAGGGCTAGCCAGGTAGCATGTCTTAGTTAATGTTAGGGCTAGCCGGGTAGCATGTCTTAGTTAATGTTAGGGCTAGCCGGTTAGCATGTCATAGTTAATGTTAGGGCCAGCTGGGTAGCATGTCTTAGTTAATGTTAGGGCCAGCTGGGTAGCATGTCTTAGTTAATGTGCCACTAGAGATCCTGGTTTGAATCCAGGCTCTGTCGTAGCCGGCCGCAACCAGGAGACCCATGGGGCGGCGCACAATTGGCCCAGCGTCGTCCAGGGTAGGGGAGGGAATGGCCGGCAGGGATGTAGCTCAGTTGGTAGAGCATGACATTTGCAACGCCAGGGTTGTGGGTTCGATTCCCACGGGGGGCCAGTATGAAAAAAATAAAAAATAATGCATGCACTCACTAACTGTAAGTTGCTCTGGATAAGAGTGTCTGCTAAATGACTAAAATGTAAATGTTAATTTTAGGGAGAGCCGGGTAGCATGTCTTAGTTAATGTAGGACCAGCTGAGTAGCATGTCTTAGTTAATGTAGGGCCAGCTGGGTAGCATGTCTTAGTTAATGTTAGGGCCAGCTGGGTAGCATGTCTTAGTTAATGTAGGGCCAGCTGGGTAGCATGTCTTAGTTAATGTTAGGGCCAGCTGGGTAGCATGTCTTAGTTAATGTAGGGCCAGCTGGGTAGCATGTCTTAGTTAATGTAGGGCCAGCTGGGTAGCATGTCTTAGTTAATGTAGGGCCAGCTGGGTAGCATGTCTTAGTTAATGTAGGACCAGCTGAGTAGCATGTCTTAGTTAATGTAGGGCCAGCTGGGTAGCATGTCTTAGTTAATGTAGGGCCAGCTGGGTAGCATGTCTTAGTTAATGTAGGACCAGCTGAGTAGCATGTCTTAGTTAATGTAGGGCCAGCTGGGTAGCATGTCTTAGTTAATGTTAGGGCCAGCTGGGTAGCATGTCTTAGTTAATGTAGGGCCAGCTGGGTAGCATGTCTTAGTTAATGTAGGACCAGCTGGGTAACATGTCTTAGTTAATGTTAGGGCCAGCTGGGTAGCATGTCTTAGTTAATGTAGGGCCAGCTGGGTAGCATGTCTTAGTTAATATAGGGCCAGCTGGGTAGCATGTCTTAGTTAATGTTAGGGCCAGCTGGGTAGCATGTCTTACTAAATGTAGGGCCAGCTGGGTAGCATGTCTTAGTTAATATAGGGCCAGCTGGGTAGCATGTCTTAGTTAATGTTAGGGCCAGCTGGGTAGCATGTCTTACTAAATGTAGGGCCAGCTGGGTAGCATGTCTTAGTTAATGTAGGGCCAGCTGGGTAGCATGTCTTAGTTAATGTTAGGGCCAGCTGGGTAGCATGTCTTAGTTAATGTAGGGCCAGCTGGGTAGCATGTCTTAGTTAATGTAGGGCCAGCTGGGTAGCATGTCTTAGTTAATGTAGGGCCAGCTGGGTAGCATGTCTTAGTTAATGTAGGACCAGCTGAGTAGCATGTCTTAGTTAATGTAGGGCCAGCTGGGTAGCATGTCTTAGTTAATGTAGGGCCAGCTGGGTAGCATGTCTTAGTTAATGTAGGACCAGCTGAGTAGCATGTCTTAGTTAATGTAGGGCCAGCTGGGTAGCATGTCTTAGTTAATGTTAGGGCCAGCTGGGTAGCATGTCTTAGTTAATGTAGGGCCAGCTGGGTAGCATTTCTTAGTTAATGTAGGGCCAGCTGGGTAGCATGTCTTAGTTAATGTTAAGGCCAGCTGGGTAGCATGTCTTAGTTAATGTTAGGGCCAGCTGGGTAGCATGTCTTAGTTAATGTTAGGGCCAGCTGGGTAGCATGTCTTAGTTAATGTAGGGCCAGCTGGGTAGCATGTCTTAGTTAATGTAGGGCCAGCTGGGTAGCATGTCTTAGTTAATGTAGGGCCAGCTGGGTAGCATGTCTTAGTTAATGTTAGGGCCAGCTGGGTAGCATGTCTTAGTTAATGTTAGGGCCAGCTGGGTAGCATGTCTTAGTTAATGTTAGGGCCAGCTGGGTAGCATGTCTTAGTTAATGTTAGGGCCAGCTGGGTAGCATGTCTTAGTTAATGTTAGGGCCAGCTGGGTAGCATGTCTTAGTTAATGTTAGGGCCAGCTGGGTAGCATGTCTTAGTTAATGTTAGGGCCAGCTGGGTAGCATGTCTTAGTTAATGTTAGGGCCAGCTGGGTAGCATGTCTTAGTTAATGTAGGGCCAGCTGGGTAGCATGTCTTAGTTAATGTAGGGCCAGCTGGGTAGCATGTCTTAGTTAATGTAGGGCCAGCTGGGTAGCATGTCTTAGTTAATGTTAGGGCCAGCTGGGTAGCAGGCTGTTCTGAGGGCAAAAGGGGGTGCAACTCAATATTATGAAGGTGTTCCTAATGTTTTATACACTCAATGTATGGACGCTATAGTCTTGTTTTAATCTGAGAATTTTACCAAGGTAGGCACAGAAAATGGCTAAATCCAGTATGTGGTTGAAGTTGCGAATTCTAATTGACATTGGTGTCATGTTGGCTTAGATATGGGAGATGTTAATTTAACATTAAGCTTCAACCAATACAATACTAATTTGTCACTCACTCTCACTCAATGGTAAATGCCAAAGGTATTAAAAAAGGTAGCACATCATTGGTTCTTAATGGACAGAAAGTGAGAGCGATAAATTATAGATTTCTATATGGACTACAGGAAACGGAGGGCCGACCACGCCCCCATTCACATCGACAGGGCTGTAGTGGAGCGGGTAGAGAGCTCCAAGTTCCTCGGTGTTCACATCACTAAGGATCTATCATGGTCCAAATACACCAACACAGTCGTGAAGAGGTCACGACAACGCCTCTTTCCCCTCAGGAGGCTGAAAAGATTTGGCATGGGCCCTCAGATCCTCAAAAAGTTATACAGCTGCACCATCGAGAGCATCTTGATTGGCTGCATCACCATTTGGAATGGCAACTGCTCGGCATCCGACCGCAAGGCGCTACAGAGGGTAGTGCGTATGGCCCAGTACAGCACAGGGGCCGAGCTTCCTGCCATCCAGGACCTCTATACCAGGCGGTGTCAGAGGAAGGCCCAACAAATGGTTAAAGACTCCAGCCACCCAAGCCACAGACTGTTCTCTCTGCTACCGCATGGCAAGCGGTACCAGTGCACCAAGTCTGGAATCAACAGGACCCTGAACAGCTTCTACCCACAAGCCATAAGACTGATAAACAAGACGGCTAAATGGCTAATCAAATGGCTACCCGGACCACCTGCATTGACCCTTTTTTGCACTAACTCCCTTGCACTGACTCTACACACACACTGGACTCTACACACACACTGGACTCTACACACACACTGGACTCTACCACACACTGGACTCTACCCACACACTGGACTCTACCCACACACTGGACTCTACCCCCACACTGGACTCTACCCACACACTGGACTCTACCCACACACTGGACTCTACCACACACTGGACTCTACCCACACACTGGACTCTACTCACACACTGGACTCTACCCACACACACTGGACTCTACCCACACACACTGGACTCTACCCACACACTGGACTCTACCCACACACTGGACTCTACCCACACACTGGACTCTACCCCCACACTGGACTCTACCCACACACTGGACTCTACCCCCACACTGGACTCTACCCACACACTGGACTCTACCCACACACTGGACCCTACCCACACACTGGACTCTACCCCACACTGGACTCTACCCACACACTGGACTCTACCCACACACTGGACTCTACCCACACACTGGACTCTACCCACACACTGGACTCTACCACACACTGGACTCTACCACACACTGGACTCTACCCACACACTGGACTCTACCACACACTGGACTCTACCCACACACTGGACTCTACCCACACACTGGACTCTACCACACACTGGACTCTACCCACACACTGGACTCTACCACACACTGGACTCTACCCACACACTGGACTCTACCCACACACTGGACTCTACCCACACACTGGACTCTACCACACACTGGACTCTACCCACACACACTGGACTCTACCCACACACACTGGACTCTACCCACACACTGGACTCTACCCACACACTGGACTCTACCCACACACTGGACTCTACCCACACACTGGACTCTACCCACACACTGGACTCTACCCCACACACTGGACTCTACCCACACACTGGACTCTACCACACACTGGACTCTACCCACACACTGGACTCTACCACACACTGGACTCTACCCACACACTGGACTCTACCCACACACTGGACTCTACCACACACTGGACTCTACCCACACACTGGACACTACCCACACACTGGACTCTACCACACACTGGACTCTACCCACACACTGGACTCTACCACACACTGGACTCCACCCACACACTGGACTCTACCCACACACTGGACTCAACCCACACACTGGACTCTACCCACACACTGGACTCTACCACACACTGGACTCTACCACACACTGGACTCTACCCACACACTGGACTCTACCCACACACTGGACTCTACCACACACTGGACTCTACCCACACACTGGACTCTACCACACACTGGACTCTACCCACACACTGGACTCTACCCTCACACTGGACTCTACCCACACACTGGACACTACCCACACACTGGGCTCTACCCTCACACTGGACTCTACCCACACACTGGATTCTACCCACACACTGGACTCTACCCACACACTCACTGGACTCCACCCACACACTGGACTCCACCCACACACTGGACTCTACCCCCACACTGGACTCTACCACACACTGGACTCTACCCACACACTGGACTCTACCCACACACTGGACTCTACCCACACACTGGACTCTACCCACACACTGGACTCTACCCACACACTGGACTCTACCCACACACTGGACTCTACCCACACACTGGACTCTACCACACACTGGACTCTACCCACACACTGGACTCTACCACACACTGGACTCTACCCACACACTGGACTCTACCCACACACTGGACTCTACCCTCACACTGGACTCTACCCACACACTGGACTCTACCCACACACTGGACTCTACCCACACACTGGACTCTACCCACACACTGGACTCTACCCTCACACTGGACTCTACCCACACACTGGACACTACCCACACACTGGACTCTACCCTCACACTGGACTCTACCCACACACTGGACTCTACCCACACACTGGACACTACCCACACACTGGACTCTACCCACACACTGGACTCTACCCACACACTGGACTCTACCACACACTGGACTCTACCCACACACTGGACTCTACCACACACTGGACTCTACCCACACACTGGACTCTACCCTCACACTGGACTCTACCCACACACTGGACTCTACCACACACTGGACTCTACCCACACACTGGACTCTACCACACACTGGACTCTACCCACACACTGGACTCTACCCTCACACTGGACTCTACCCACACACTGGACTCTACCCACACACTGGACACTACCCTCACACTGGACTCTACCCACACACTGGACTCTACCCACACACTGGACTCTACCCACACACTGGACTCTACCCACACACTGGACTCTACCCACACACTCACTGGACTCTACCCACACACTGGACTCTACCCACACACTGGACTCTACCCACACACTGGACTCTACCACACACTGGACTCTACCCACACACTGGACTCTACCACACACTGGACTCTACCCACACACTGGACTCTACCCACACACTGGACTCTACCCTCACACTGGACTCTACCCACACACTGGACTCTACCCACACACTGGACTCTACCCACACACTGGACTCTACCCTCACACTGGACTCTACCCACACACTGGACTCTACCCACACACTGGACACTACCCACACACTGGACACTACCCACACACTGGACTCTACCCACACACTGGACACTACCCACACACTGGACTCTACCCACACACTGGACTCTACCCACACACTGGACTCTACCCACACACTGGACTCTACCACACACTGGACTCTACCCACACACTGGACTCTACCACACACTGGACTCTACCCACACACTGGACTCTACCCTCACACTGGACTCTACCCACACACTGGACTCTACCACACACTGGACTCTACCCACACACTGGACTCTACCACACACTGGACTCTACCCACACACTGGACTCTACCCACACACTGGACTCTACCCTCACACTGGACTCTACCCACACACTGGACACTACCCACACACTGGACTCTACCCTCACACTGGACTCTACCCACACACTGGACTCTACCCACACACTGGACTCTACCCACACACTGGACTCTACCCACACACTCACTGGACTCTACCCACACACTGGACTCCACCCACACACTGGACTCTACCCCCACACTGGACTCTACCACACACTGGACTCTACCCACACACTGGACTCTACCCACACACTGGACTCTACCCACACACTGGACTCTACCCACACACTGGACTCTACCCACACACTGGACTCTACCACACACGGGACTCTACCCACACACTGGACTCTACCCACACACTGGACTCTACCCTCACACTGGACTCTACCCACACACTGGACTCTACCCACACACTGGACTCTACCCACACACTGGACTCTACCCACACACTGGACTCTACCCACACACTCACTGGACTCTACCCACACACTGGACTCTACCCACACACTGGACTCTACCCACACACTGGACTCTACCCACACACACACTGGACTCTACCCACACACTGGACTCTACCCACACACTGGACTCTACCCACACACTGGACTCTACCACTGGACTCTACCCCACACACTGGACTCTACCCACACACTGGACTCTACCACACACTGGACTCTACCCACACACTGGACTCTACCCACACACTGGACTCTACCCACACACTGGACTCTACCCTCACACTGGACTCTACCCACACACTGGACTCTACCCACACACTGGACTCTACCCACACACTGGACTCTACCCACACACTGGACTCTACCCCACACACTGGACTCTACCCACACACTGGACTCTACCCACACACTCACTGGACTCTACCCACACACTGGACTCAACCCACACACTGGACTCTACCCCCACACTGGACTCTACCACACACTGGACTCTACCCACACACTGGACTCTACCCACACACTGGACTCTACCCACACACACACTGGATTCTACCCACACACTGGACTCTACCCACACACTGGACTCTACCACTGGACTCTACCCCACACACTGGACTCTACCCACACACTCACTGGACTCTACCCACTCACTGGACTCTACCCACACACTGGACTCTACCCACACACTGGACTCTACCCACATACTCACTGGACTCTACCCACACACTGGACTCTACCCACACACTGGACTCTACCACTGGACTCTACCCCACACACTGGACTCTACCCACACACTCACTGGACTCTACCCACACACTGGACTCTACCCACTCACTGGACTCTACCCACTCACTGGACTCTACCCACACACTGGACTCTACCCACACACTCACTGGACTCTACCCACTCACTGGACTCTACCCCCACACTGGACTCTACCCACACACTGGACTCTACCCACACACTGGACTCTACCCACACACTGGACTCTACCCACACACTGGACTCTACCCACACACTCACTGGACTCTACCCACACACTGGACTCTACCCACACACTGGACTCCACCCACACACTGGACTCTACCCCACACTGGACTCTACCCACACACTCACTGGACTCTACCCACACACTGGACTCCACCCACACACTGGACTCTACCCCCACACTGGACTCTACCCACACACTGGACTCTACCCACACACTGGACTCTACCCACACACTGGACTCTACCCACACACTCACTGGACTCTACCCACACACTCACTGGACTCTACCCACACACTGGACTCTACCCACTCACTGGACTCTACCCACACACTGGACTCTACCCACACACTCACTGGACTCTACCCACTCACTGGACTCTACCCCCACACTGGACTCTACCCACTCACTGGACTCTACCACACACACTCACCCACACACTGGACTCTACCCACACACTGGATCCTACCACACACTGGACTCTACCCACACACTGGACTCTACCCACACACTGGACTCTACCACTGGACTCTACCCACACACTGGACTCTACCCCACACACTGGACTCTACCCCACACACTGGACTCTACCCACACACTCACTGGACTCTACCCACTCACTGGACTCTACCCACACACTGGATTCTACCCTCACACTGGACTCTACCCACACACTGGACTCTACCCTCACACTGGACTCTACCCACACACTGGACTCTACCCACATACTCACTGGACTCTACCCACACACTGGACTCTACCACCACACTGGACTCTACCCTCACACTGGACTCTACCCACACACTGGACTCTACCACACACTGGACTCTACCCACACACTGGATCCTACCCACATACTCACTGGACTCTACCCACTCACTGGACTCTACCCACACACTGGACTCTACCCACACACTGGACTCTACCCACATACTCACTGGACTCTACCCACACACTGGACTCTACCCACCCACTGGACTCTACCCACACACTGGACTCTACCCACACACTGGACTCTACCCACACACTCACTGGACTCTACCACACACTGGACTCTACCACACACTGGACTCTACCACACACTGGACTCTACCCACACACTGGACTCTACCCACACACTCACTGGACTCTACCCACACACTGGACTCTACCCACACACTGGACTCTACCACACACTGGACTCTACCACACACTGGACTCTACCCACACACTGGACTCTACCCACACACTGGACTCTACCCACACACTGGACTCTACCACTGGACTCTACCCACACACTGGACTCTACCCACACACTGGACTCCACCCACACACTGGACTCTACCCCCACACTGGACTCTACCCACACACTGGACTCTACCCACACACTGGACTCTACCCACACACTGGACTCTACCCACACACTGGACTCTACCACTGGACTCTACCCCCACACTGGACTCTACCCACACACTGGACTCTACCACACACTGGACTCTACCCACACACTGGACTCTACCACTGGACTCTACCCCACACACTGGACTCTACCCACACACTGGACTCTACCCACCCACTGGACTCTACCCACACACTGGACTCTACCACTGGACTCTACCCCACACACTGGACTCTACCCACACACTCACTGGACTCTACCCACACACTGGACTCTACCCACTCACTGGACTCTACCCACTCACTGGACTCTACCCACACACTGGACTCTACCCTCACACTGGACCCTACCCACACACTCACTGGACTCTACCCACTCACTGGACTCTACCCCCACACTGGACTCTACCCACTCACTGGACTCTACTCACACATAGTTACACTGACACCCCAACACACTCACACATAACATGCACACACATGCATACTGACGCCACACACACACACACAAACTTTCACACTCGCCACATACAGTGCATTCGGGAAGTATTCAGACCCCTTGACTTTCTCCACAGTTTGTTACATTACAGCCTTATTATAAAATGGATTAAATCGTTTTTTCCCCTCATCAATCTACACACAATACCCCATAATGACAAAGCAAAAGCAGGTTTTTAGACATTTTTGCAAATGTATTAAAAAACAGAAATATCACATTTACAGAAGTATTCAGACCCTTTACTCAGTACTTTGTTGAAGCACCTTTGGCAGCGATTACAGCCTCGAGTCTTCTTGGGTATGAAGCTACAAGCTTGGCACACCTGTATTTGGGGAGTTTCTCCCATTCTATTTCATATTTTTTTTAAAGCTCTTTATTGCTGTAAAAGGACCCATAAGTAAGCATTTAACTAATGTAAAGCATACTGTGTCCATAATAAGTATATAGGTTATAGGTTGAGAACTTTTGTGAAAGAGCACAGTTAGAAAGATATGGCATATAGAAGCAAACCGGACGGACATCATGAAAATGATCAGAGAGGTTGAGAGTAGAAGAAGTTCAGGAGTAAAAACAAACAAAATATAATTATTGTAAAATTGACTGTGTCCATTAAATATATATAGTATGTATAAGCTGGAAGTAGAGGCCTAAGCATTGTTGTTCACTAGTTTACTCCAATTAGGGAAGGGGTGGTGGGGTTGGAAAGTAGTAAAGCATTTCACTGTTAGTCTACGAAGCATGTGACAAATATGATTTGATTTGATGATTTGATTTATTACCATACAATTACTACGTCAAAATGGTATATTATATCGTCAACAATGTCACTGACTAAGGAAGACTTCATAAGGCAGTCCATTCATTTGAACAGGGGTAGGCTTAAATATTGCTATCCTGAACAGTGTTATGTTTCTGTTTCAACAGGAGAGGTTACTCCACAGACAACCTGATGGCCACCCCACCAGACCCCCCACAGCCCCAGGGGACAGCAGCAGACCCCCCACAGCCCCAGGGGACAGCACCAGCACCCCCACAGCCCCAGGGGACAGCACCAGCCCCCCCACAGCCCCAGGGGACAGCAGCAGACCCCCCAGAGCCAAACGGAGTCCAAGGAAGCAATTTGACTCAGGTATGGGCTTCAGCTCAACCAACTACAGTGAGGGTAAAAGTATTTGATCCCCTGCTGATTTTGTATGTTTGCCCACTGACAAAGAAATGATCAGTCTATCATTTTAATGGTAGGTTTATTTGAACAGTGAGAGACAGAATAACAACAAAAAAATCCAGAAAAACGCATGTCAAAAATGTTATACATTGATTTGCATTTTAATGAGGGAAATAAGTATTTGACCCCCTCTCAATCAGAAAGATTTCTGGCTCCCAGGTGTCTTTTATACAGGTAATGAGCTGAGATTAGAAGCACACTCTTAAAGGGAGTGCTCCTAATCTCAGCTTGTTACCTGTATAAAAGGCACCTGTCCACAGAAGCAATCAATCAATCAGATTCCAAACTCTCCACCATGGCCAAGACCAAAGAGCTCTCCAAGGATGTCAGGGACAAGATTGTAGACCTACACAAGGCTGGAATGGGCTACAAGACCATCGCCAAGCAGCTTGGTGAGAAGGTGACAACAGTTGGTGCGATTATTCGCAAATGGAAGAAACACAAAATAACTGTCAATCTCCCTTGGCCTGGGGCTCCATGCAAGATCTCACCTCGTGGAGTTGCAATGATCATAAGAACGGTGAGGAATCAGCCCAGAACTACACTGGAGGATCTTGTCAATGATCTCAAGGCAGCTGGGACCATAGTCACCAAGAAAACAATTGGTAACACACTACGCCGTGAAGGACTGAAATCCTGCAGCGCCCGCAAGGTCCCCCTGCTCAAGAAAGCACATATACATGCCCGTCTGAAGTTTGCCAATGAACATCTGAATGTTTCAGAGGAGAACTGGGTGAAAGTGTTGTGGTCAGATGAGACCAAAATGGAGCTCTTTGGCAACAACTCAACTCGCCATGTTTGGAGGAGGAGGAATGCTGCCTATGACCCCAAGAACACTATCCCCACCCTCAAACATGGAGGTGAAAACATTATGCTTTGGGGGTGTTTTTCTGCTAAGGGGACAGGACAACTTCACTGCATCAAAGCGACGATGGACGGTGCCATGTACCATCAAATCTTGGGTGAGAACCTCCTTCCCTCAGCCAGGGCATTGAAAATGGGTCGTGGATGGGTATTCCAGCATGACAATGACCCAAAACACACAGCCAAGGCAACGAAGGAGTTGCTCAAGAAGAAGCCCATTAAGGTCCTGGAGTGGCCTAGCCAGTCTCCAGACCTTAATCCCATAGAAAATCTTTGTAGGGAGCTGAAGGTTCGAGTTGCCAAACGTCAGCCTCGAAACCTTAATGACTTGGAGAAGATCTGCAAAGAGGAGTGGAACAAAATCCCTCCTGACATGTGTGCAAACCTGGTGGCCAACTACAAGAAACATCTGACCTCTGTGATTGCCAACAAGGGTTTTGCCACCAAGTACTAAGTCATGTTTTGCAGAGGGGTCAAATACTTATTTCCCTCATTAAAATGCAAATAAATTTATAACATTTTTGACATGCGTTTTTCTGGATTTTTGTTTTGTTATTCTGTCTCTCACTGTTCAAATAAACCTACCATTAAAATTATAGACTGATCATTTCTTTGTCAGTGGGCAAACGTACAAAATCAGCAGGGGATCAAATACTTTTCCCTCACTGTACACAGGTGACTGTCTTAGAGGACGTACCAGGCGACTGTCTTAGAGGACGTATCAGGCTTTGACATATTGATATGTTTCATTAATTTCACTGATATGATTTATCGCTCATCAATAGATCAGACAAAACCGCCATCTGTAGTGCTCAATATGCACAGCTTTGCTTTTGTACTCGTTGTTTAGAATGTGAGCTATGTAAATCAAAAAAGCCTTGGGTCTTTGAAGTTGTCGGTCTCAGGGAGTAACACGTGCAGCCTGGTGACTACAGAACATTCCTTTAGGCTGGTGGTTACAGGACGGAGAAGAGATGGGTGAGGAACGGGGGATAGATGGGTGAGGAATGGAGGAGAGATGGGTGAGGAACGGGGGAGAGATGGGTGAGGAATGGAGGAGAGATGGAGGAGGAATGGAGGAGAGATGGGGGAGGAATGGAGGAGAGATGGGGGAGGAATGGAGGAGAGATGGGTGAGGAATGGAGGAGAGATGGGGAGGAATGGAGGAGAGATGGGTGAGGAACGGGGGAGAGATGGGTGAGGAATGGAGGAGAGATGGAGGAGGAATGGAGGAGAGATGGGGGAGGAATGGAGGAGAGATGGGGGAGGAATGGAGGAGAGATGGGTGAGGAATGGAGGAGAGATGGGGGAGGAATGGAGGAGAGATGGGGGAGGAATGGAGGAGAGATGGGGGAGGAATGGAGGAGAGATGGGGGAGGAATGGAGGAGAGATGGGTGAGGAATGGAGGAGAGATGGGTGAGGAATTGGTGAGGAATGGAGGAGAGATGGGAGGAATGGAGGAGAGATGGGGGAGGAATGGGGGAGGAATGGGGGAGAGATGTGGGCCACATGTCTGTGATGGACTCATGGTAAGGCTTGAAGGTTAAGTGGCCTTCGTAGTTGTAATAACATGGTGAACACTGGACCAGCCAGACGGCTGTTTCAAACACACTCTTCAGCAGCACACACACCTAAGTGATAATGCCCTGGAAGCCGGTGTTTGGAGGATATATTGGGTGGTGTTAGTCCCTAGACGAAGTTGAGTTCGCCTGGCATAGAAAATGTACTCTCTGGTCAGGACACTGTTGTTCAGAGGAGCTAGCCAACAACACAGCTACAGTAACACAATCACTTCAAACAAGCTGGAAAGACTGCAAACTAGCTGCACTTCGTTTCATTTTACCTGTTTTCTATTGATAGTTGTTTGTATATATCCATAAAAATGATGCCAGCTGATTCTGTCTCGTCCCAACTCGTTCATTACTATGGGACAGCTGGAGGTCGGATTTGAATATTGAAACAATGTTGCAAATGTCGGAGAGACAGACAGCAAGGTTTATACAAATCTCCACTGTTGAAAACGAAATGTTAGTCTAAACTAAATGTCAGATAACGTCTAGATGCTTTTTATAGTGGAGATCAAGTTTATAAATTGCCTGGCTGGGCTGATGAGACAGTGGATTGCGCAGTCAGATGGAACAGAGTAAACAGGCATTTTAACATAATAGATTTAGCCGGTGGTAACATGTGGAATAGACACCAGCTGGAATGCGGTTTTAACCAATCAGCATTCAGGAATAGACCAACCCGTTGTATAAAAACACACAAACACCAGTAGGGGTTGTAATGACATGGTGAACACTGGACCAGTAGGGGTTGTAATGACATGGTGAACACTGGACCAGTAGGGGTTGTAATGACATGGTGAACACTGGACCAGTAGGGGTTGTAATGACATGGTGAACACTGGACCAGTGGGGGTTGTAATGACATGGTGAACACTGGACCAGTAGGGCTTGTAATGACATGGTGAACACTGGACCAGTAGGGCTTGTAATGACATGGTGAACACTGGACCAGTAGGGGTTGTAATGACATGGTGAACACTGGACCAGTAGGGGTTGTAATGACATGGTGAACACTGGACCAGTAGGGCTTGTAATGACATGGTGAACACTGGACCAGTAGGGGTTGTAATGACATGGTGAACACTGGACCAGTAGGGGTTGTAATGACATGGTGAACACTGGGCCAGTAGGGCTTGTAATGACATGGTGAACACTGGACCAGTAGGGCTTGTAATGACATGGTGAACACTGGACCAGTAGGGGTTGTAATGACATGGTGAACACTGGACCAGTGGGGGTTGTAATGACATGGTGAACACTGGACCAGTAGGGGTTGTAATGACATGGTGAACACTGGACCAGTAGGGGCTGTAATGACATGGTGAACACTGGACCAGTAGGGGTTGTAATGACATGGTGAACACTGGACCAGTAGGGGTTGTAATGACATGGTGAACACTGGACCAGTAGGGGTTGTAATGACATGGTGAACACTGGACCAGTAGAGGTTGTAATGACATGGTGAACACTGGACCAGTAGGGGTTGTAATGACATGGTGAACACTGGACCAGTAGGGGTTGTAATGACATGGTGAACACTGGACCAGTAGGGGTTGTAATGACATGGTGAACACTGGACCAGTAGGGGTTGTAATGACATGGTGAACACTGGACCAGTAGGGGCTGTAATGACATGGTGAACACTGGACCAGTAGGGGTTGTAATGACATGGTGAACACTGGACCAGTAGGGGCTGTAATGACATGGTGAACACTGGACCAGTAGGGGTTGTAATGACATGGTGAACACTGGACCAGTAGGGGTTGTAATGACATGGTGAACACTGGACCAGTAGGGGTTGTAATGACATGGTGAACACTGGACCAGTAGAGGTTGTAATGACATGGTGAACACTGGACCAGTAGAGGTTGTAATGACATGGTGAACACTGGACCAGTAGGGGCTGTAATGACATGGTGAACACTGGACCAGTAGGGGTTGTAATGACATGGTGAACACTGGACCAGTAGGGGTTGTAATGACATGGTGAACACTGGACCAGTAGGGGTTGTAATGACATGGTGAACACTGGACCAGTAGGGGTTGTAATGACATGGTGAACACTGGACCAGTGGGGGTTGTAATGACATGGTGAACACTGGACCAGTAGGGGTTGTAATGACATGGTGAACACTGGACCAGTAGGGGTTGTAATGACATGGTGAACACTGGACCAGTGGGGGTTGTAATGACATGGTGAACACTGGACCAGTAGGGCTTGTAATGACATGGTGAACACTGGACCAGTAGGGGTTGTAATGACATGGTGAACACTGGACCAGTGGGGGTTGTAATGACATGGTGAACACTGGACCAGTAGGGGTTGTAATGACATGGTGAACACTGGACCAGTAGGGGCTGTAATGACATGGTGAACACTGGACCAGTAGGGGTTGTAATGACATGGTGAACACTGGACCAGTAGGGGTTGTAATGACATGGTGAACACTGGACCAGTAGGGGTTGTAATGACATGGTGAACACTGGACCAGTAGAGGTTGTAATGACATGGTGAACACTGGACCAGTAGGGCTTGTAATGACATGGTGAACACTGGACCAGTAGGGGTTGTAATGACATGGTGAACACTGGACCAGTAGGGCTTGTAATGACATGGTGAACACTGGACCAGTAGGGGTTGTAATGACATGGTGAACACTGGACCAGTGGGGGTTGTAATGACATGGTGAACACTGGACCAGTAGGGGTTGTAATGACATGGTGAACACTGGACCAGTGGGGGTTGTAATGACATGGTGAACACTGGACCAGTAGGGGTTGTAATGACATGGTGAACACTGGACCAGTAGGGCTTGTAATGACATGGTGAACACTGGACCAGTAGGGGTTGTAATGACATGGTGAACACTGGACCAGTAGGGGTTGTAATGACATGGTGAACACTGGACCAGTAGAGGTTGTAATGACATGGTGAACACTGGACCAGTAGGGCTTGTAATGACATGGTGAACACTGGACCAGTAGGGCTTGTAATGACATGGTGAACACTGGACCAGTAGGGGTTGTAATGACATGGTGAACACTGGACCAGTAGGGGTTGTAATGACATGGTGAACACTGGACCAGTGGGGGTTGTAATGACATGGTGAACACTGGACCAGTAGGGGTTGTAATGACATGGTGAACACTGGACCAGTAGGGCTTGTAATGACATGGTGAACACTGGACCAGTAGGGGTTGTAATGACATGGTGAACACTGGACCAGTAGGGGTTGTAATGACATGGTGAACACTGGACCAGTAGGGGTTGTAATGACATGGTGAACACTGGACCAGTGGGGGTTGTAATGACATGGTGAACACTGGACCAGTAGGGGTTGTAATGACATGGTGAACACTGGACCAGTAGGGGTTGTAATGACATGGTGAACACTGGACCAGTAGGGGTTGTAATGACATGGTGAACACTGGACCAGTAGGGGTTGTAATGACATGGTGAACACTGGACCAGTAGGGGTTGTAATGACATGGTGAACACTGGACCAGTGGGGGTTGTAATGACATGGTGAACACTGGACCAGTGGGGGTTGCTAGTCTTATAAGTATTGCTGGTGATGCCCCACTAGCATGCGTGAATAAACACACACGCTTTCATATAGCTACATTCCCCATCTCTGGCTAATCCAAAGGACAGTGTTTTGGCAGGAAGAAGTATCTCTAATGATCCACTGTATCCCTGCACACACACACACACACACACCACAGACCACACACCACAGACCACACACACACACACACACACACACACCACACACCACAGACCACACACCACACACCACAGACCACACACAACACACACCACAGATCACACACAACACACACCACACACACCACACACACCACACACACACACCACAGACCACACACACCACACACACCACACACACACACCACAGACCACACACACACACACCACACACACCACACACACACACCACACACACACACCACACACACACACCACACACACACACCACACACACAGACACACACATCCTGATGTAGTCTTCTGGTCTGAGAACACTGTTGTTCTGTTTGTCTTCAGAATCACCTGGGAAACGGAAAGACACAGGAAGAAGAAAGAAAGGTGACTTCCTCCTCTGGGCCTCCTGTAATGTTTCCTCCTCTGGGCCTCCTGTAATGTTTCCTCCTCTGGGCCTCCTGTAATGTTTCCTCCTCTGAGCCTCTGTAATGTTTCCTCCTCCGAGCCTCCTGTAATGTGTCCTCCTCCGGGCCTCCTGTAATGTTTCCTCCTCTGAGCCTCTGTAATGTTTCCTCCTCTGGGCCTCCTGTAATGTTTCCTCCTCTGAGCCTCTGTAATGTTTCCTCCTCCGTGCCTCCTGTAATGTTTCCTCCTCTGAGCCTCTGTTTCCTCCTCTGAGCCTCCTGTAATGTTTCCTCCTCTGGGCCTCCTGTAATGTTTCCTCCTCTGAGCCTCTGTTTCCTCCTCTGAGCCTCTGTAATGTTTCCTCCTCTGAGCCTCTAATGTTTCCTCCTCTGAGCCTCTGTAAAGGTTCCTCCTCTGAACCTCCTGTAATGTTTCCTTCTCTGAGCCTCCTGTAATGTTTCCTCCTCTGAGCCTCCTGTAATGTTTCCTCCTCTGAGCCTCCTGTAATGTTTCCTCCTCTGACCCTCTGTAATGTTTCCTCCTCTGGGCCTCCTGTAATGTTTCCTCCTCTGAGCCTCTGTAATGTTTCCTCCTCTGAGCCTCTGTAATGTTTCCTCCTCTGAGCCTCTAATGTTTCCTCCTCTGAGCCTCTGTAAAGGTTCCTCCTCTGAACCTCCTGTAATGTTTCATTCTCTGAGCCTCCTGTAATGTTTCCTCCTCTGAGCCTCCTGTAATGTTTCCTCCTCTGAGCCTCCTGTAATGTTTCCTCCTCTGACCCTCTGTAATGTTTCCTCCTCTGAGCCTCTGTAATGTTTCCTCCTCTGGGCCTCCTGTAATGTTTCCTCCTCTGAGCCTCTGTAATGTTTCCTCCTCTGTGCCTCCTGTAATGTTTCCTCCTCTGAGCCTCTGTTTCCTCCTCTGAGCCTCCTGTAATGGTTCCTCCTCTGGGCCTCCTGTAATGTTTCCTCCTCTGAGCCTCTGTTATGTTTCCTCCTCTGGGCCTCCTGTAATGTTTCCTCCTCTGAGCCTCTGTTTCCTCCTCTGAGCCTCCTGTAATGTTTCCTCCTCTGATCCTCTGTAATGTTTCCTCCTCTGAGCCTCCTGTAATGTTTCCTCCTCTGAGCCTCTGTAATGTTTCCTCCTCTGAGCCTCCTGTAATGTTTCCTCCTCTGAGCCTCTGTAATGTTTCCTCCTCTGAGCCTCTGTTTCCTCCTCTGATCCTCTGTAATGTTTCCTCCTCCGAGCCTCCTGTAATGTTTCCTCCTCTGGGCCTCCTGTAATGTTTCCTCCTCTGAGCCTCTGTAATGTTTCCTCCTCTGAGCCTCTGTAATGTGTCCTCCTCCGAGCCTCCTGTAATGTTTCCTCCTCTGGGCCTCCTGTAATGTTTCCTCCTCTGAGCCTCTGTTATGTTTCCTCCTCTGAGCCTCCTGTAATGTTTCCTCCTCTGAGCCTCTGTAATGTTTCCTCCTCTGAGCCTCTGTTTCCTCCTCTGATCCTCTGTAATGTTTCCTCCTCCGAGCCTCCTGTAATGTTTCCTCCTCTGAGCCTCCTGTAATGTTTCCTCCTCTGAGCCTCTGTAATGTTTCCTCCTCTGATCCTCTGTAATGTTTCCTCCTCCGAGCCTCCTGTAATGTGTCCTCCTCTGAGCCTCCTGTAATGTTTCCTCCTCTGAGCCTCCTGTAATGTTTCCTCCTCTGAGCCTCTGTTTCCTCCTCTGAGCCTCCTGTAATGTTTCCTCCTCTGGGCCTCCTGTAATGTTTCCTCCTCTGAGCCTCTGTAATGTTTCCTCCTCTGGGCCTCCTGTAATGTTTCCTCCTCTGAGCCTCTGTTTCCTCCTCTGAGCCTCCTGTAATGTTTCCTCCTCTGAGCCTCTGTAATGTTTCCTCCTCTGAGCCTCTGTAAAGGTTCCTACTCTGAACCTCCTGTAATGTTTCCTTCTTTGTGCCTCCTGTAATGTTTCCTCCTCTGGGCCTCCTGTAATGTTTCCTCCTCTGAGCTCTGTAATGTTTCCTCCTCTGGGCCTCCTGTAATGTTTCCTCCTCTGAGCCTCTGTAATGTTTCCTCCTCCGTGCCTCCTGTAATGTTTCATCCTCTGAGCCTCTGTTTCCTCCTCTGAGCCTCTGTAATGTTTCCTCCTCTGGGCCTCCTGTAATGTTTCCTCCTCTGAGCCTCTGTAATGTTTCCTCCTCTGGGCCTCCTGTAATGTTTCCTCCTCTGAGCCTCTGTTTCCTCCTCTGAGCCTCTGTAATGTTTCCTCCTCTGAGCCTCTGTAATGTTTCCTCCTCTGAGCCTCTGTAAAGGGTTCCTCCTCTGAACCTCCTGTAATGTTTCCGTCTCTGAGCCTCCTGTAATGTTTCCTCCTCTGAGCGTCCTGTAATGTTTCCTCCTATGAGCCTCCTGTAATGTTTCCTCCTCTGACCCTCTGTAATGTTTCCTCCTCCGAGCCTCTGTAATGTTTCCTCCTCTGAGCCTCTGTAAAGGTTCCTCCTCTGAACCTCCTGTAATGTTTCCTTCTCTGAGCCTCCTGTAATGTGTCCTCCTCTGAGCCTCCTGTAATGTTTCCTCCTCTGATCCTCTGTAATGTTTCCTCCTCTGAGCCTCCTGTAATATTTCCTCCTCTGAGCCTCTGTAATGTTTCCTCCTCTGAACCTCTGTAATGTTTCCTCCTCTGAACCTCTAATGTTTCCTCCTCTGAGCCTCCTGTAATGTTTCCTCCTCTGAGCCTCTGTAATGTTTCCTCCTCTGAACCTCTGTAATGTTTCCTCCTCTGAACCTCTAATGTTTCCTCCTCTGAGCCTCTGTTTCCTCCTCTGAGCCTCCTGTAATGTTTCCTCCTCTGAGCCTCTGTAATGTTTCCTCCTCTGAGCCTCCTGTAATGTTTCCTCCTCTGAGCCTCTGTAATGTTTCCTCCTCTGAGCCTCCTGTAATGTTTCCTCCTCTGAGCCTCTGTAATGTTTCCTCCTCTGAGCCTCTGTTTCCTCCTCTGAGCCTCTGTAATGTTTCCTCCTCCGAGCCTCCTGTAATGTTTCCTCCTCTGAGCCTCTGTAATGTTTCCTCCTCTGAGCCTCTGTAAAGGGTTCCTCCTCTGAACCTCCTGTAATGTTTCCTTCTCTGAGCCTCCTGTAATGTTTCCTCCTCTGAGCCTCCTGTAATGTTTCCTCCTATGAGCCTCCTGTAATGTTTCCTCCTCTGACCCTCTGTAATGTTTCCTCCTCCGAGCCTCTGTAATGTTTCCTCCTCTGAGCCTCTGTAAAGGTTCCTCCTCTGAACCTCCTGTAATGTTTCCTTCTCTGAGCCTCCTGTAATGTTTCCTCCTCTGATCCTCTGTAATGTTTCCTCCTCTGAGCCTCCTGTAATGTTTCCTCCTCTGAGCCTCTGTAATGTTTCCTCCTCTGAACCTCTGTAATGTTTCCTCCTCTGAACCTCTGTAATGTTTCCTCCTCTGAGCCTCTGTTTCCTCCTCTGAGCCTCCTGTAATGTTTCCTCCTCTGAGCCTCTGTAATGTTTCCTCCTCTGAGCCTCCTGTAATGTTTCCTCCTCTGAGCCTCTGTAATGTTTCCTCCTCTGAGCCTCCTGTAATGTTTCCTCCTCTGATCCTCTGTAATGTTTCCTCCTCAGAGCCTCCTGTAATGTTTCCTCCTCTGAGCCTCCTGTAATGTTTCCTCCTCTGAGCCTCCTGTAATGTTTCCTCCTCTGAGCCTCTGTAATGTTTCCTCCTCTGAGCCTCTGTAATGTTTCCTCCTCTGAGCCTCTGTTTCCTCCTCTGATCCTCTGTAATGTTTCCTCCTCCGAGCCTCCTGTAATGTTTCCTCCTCTGAGCCTCCTGTAATGTTTCCTCCTCTGAGCCTCTGTTTCCTCCTCTGAACCTCTGTAATGTTTCCTCCTCTGAGCCTCCTGTAATGTTTCCTCCTCTGAGCCTCCTGTAATGTTTCCTCCTCTGAACCTCTGTAATGTTTCCTCCTCTGAACCTCTGTAATGTTTCCTCCTCTGAACCTCTGTAATGTTTCCTCCTCTGAGCCTCCTGTAATGTTTCCTCCTCTGAGCCTCCTGTAATGTTTCCTCCTCTGAGCCTCCTGTAATGTTTCCTCCTCTGAGCCTCCTGTAATGCTGCCTCCTCTGAGCCTCTTTTTCCTCCTCTGAGCCTCCTGTAATGTTTCCTCCTCTGAGCCTCTGTAATGTTTCCTCCTCTGAATCTCTGTTTCCTCCTCTGAGCCTCCTGTAATGTTTCCTCCTCTGAGCCTCCTGTAATGTATCCTCCTCTGAGCCTCTTTAATGTTTCCTCCTCTGAGCCTCTGTAATGTTTCCTCCTCTGAGCCTCTGTTTCCTCCTCCGAGCCTCTGTAATGTTTCCTCCTCTGAGCCTCTGTAATGTTTCCTCCTCTGAGCCTCCTGTAATGTTTCCTCCTCTGAGCCTCTGTAATGTTTCCTCCTCTGAGCCTCTGTTTCCTCCTCTGAGCCTCTGTTTACTCCTCTGAGCCTCCTGTAATGTTTCCTCCTCTGAGCCTCTGTAATGTTTCCTCCTCTGAGCCTCTGTTTACTCCTCTGAGCCTCCTGTAATGTTTCCTCCTCTGAGCCTCTGTAATGTTTCCTCCTCTGATCCTCTGTTTCCTCCTCTGAACCTCTGTAATGTTTCCTCCTCTGGGCCTCCTGTAATGTTTCCTCCTCTGAGCCTCTGTTTCCTCCTCTGAGCCTCCTGTAATGTTTCCTCCTCTGATCCTCTGTAATGTTTCCTCCTCTGATCCTCTGTAATGTTTCCTCCTCTGGGCCTCCTGAAATGTTTCCTCCTCTGAGCCTCTGTGTCCTCCTCTGAGCCTCCTGTAATGTTTCCTCCTTTGAGCCTCCTGTAATGTTTCCTCCTCTGAGCCTCTGTAATGTTTCCTCCTCTGAGCCTCCTGTAATGTTTCCTCCTCTGAGCCTCTGTAATGTTTCCTCCTCTGAGCCTCCTGTAATGTTTCCTCCTCCGAGCCTCCTGTAATGTTTCCTCCTCTGAGCCTCCTGTAATGTGTCCTCCTCCGAGCCTCCTGTAATGTTTCCTCCTCTGAGCCTCTGTTTCCTCCTCTGAGCCTCTGTAATGTTTCCTCCTCCGAGCCTCTGTAATGTTTCCTCCTCTGAGCCTCCTGTAATGTGTCCTCCTCTGAGCCTCTGTAATGTTTCCTCCTCTGAGCCTCTGTAATGTTTCCTCCTCTGTGCCTCCTATAATGTTTCCTCCTCTGAGCCTCTGTAATGTTTCCTCCTCTGAGCCTCCTGTAATGTTTCCTCCTCTGAGCCTCCTGTAATGTGTCCTCCTCTGAGCCTCCTGTAATGTTTCCTCCTCTGAGCCTCCTGTAATGTTTCCTCCTCCGAGCCTCCTGTAATGTTTCCTCCTCTGAACCTCTGTAATGTTTCCTCCTCTGAACCTCTGTAATGTTTCCTCCTCTGAGCCTCTGTTTCCTCCTCTGAGCCTCCTGTAATGTTTCCTCCTCCGAGCCTCTGTAATGTTTCCTCCTCTGAGCCTCTGTAATGTTTCCTCCTCTGAGCCTCTGTAATGTTTCCTCCTCTGGGCCTCCTGTAATGTTTCCTCCTCTGTGCCTCCTATAATGTTTCCTCCTCTGAGCCTCTGTAATGTTTCCTCCTCTGAGCCTCCTGTAATGTTTCCTCCTCTGAGCCTCCTGTAATGTGTCCTCCTCTGAGCCTCCTATAATGTTTCCTCCTCTGAGCCTCCTGTAATGTTTCCTCCTCCGAGCCTCCTGTAATGTTTCCTCCTCTGAACCTCTGTAATGTTTCCTCCTCTGAACCTCTGTAATGTTTCCTCCTCTGAGCCTCTGTTTCCTCCTCTGAGCCTCCTGTAATGTTTCCTCCTCCGAGCCTCTGTAATGTTTCCTCCTCTGAGCCTCTGTAATGTTTCCTCCTCTGAGCCTCTGTAATGTTTCCTCCTCTGGGCCTCCTGTAATGTTTCCTCCTCTGAGCCTCTGTAATGTTGCCTCCTCTGTAATGCACAGAGTTCATGGTGCCCAGATAACGTTCATGGACTTATTGAGAC
>NW_028158062.1:60000-113773 GCF_964263955.1 Coregonus lavaretus
TACCAGGTCATAACATGGCTATATACAGGAAGTACCAGGTAATAACATGGCTATATACAGGAAGTACCAGGTAATACCATGGCTATATACAGGAAGTACCAGGTCATAACATGGCTATATACAGGAAGTACCAGGTCATAACATGGCTATATACAGGAAGTACCAGGTCATAACATGGCTATATACAGGAAGTACCAGGTAATAACATGGCTATATACAGGAAGTACCAGGTAATACCATGGCTATATACAGGAAGTACCAGGTCATAACATGGCTATATACAGGAAGTACCAGGTAATACCATGGCTATATACAGGAAGTACCAGGTCATAACATGGCTATATACAGGAAGTACCAGGTAATACCATGGCTATATACAGGAAGTACCAGGTCATAACATGGCTATATACAGGAAGTACCAGGTAATACCATGGCTATATACAGGAAGTACCAGGTCATAACATGGCTATATACAGGAAGTACCAGGTCATAACATGGCTATATACAGGGAGTACCAGGTAATAACATGGCTATATACAGGAAGTACCAGGTCATAACATGGCTATATACAGGAAGTACCAGGTCATAACATGGCTATATACAGGAAGTACCAGGTAATAACATGGCTATATACAGGAAGTACCAGGTAATACCATGGCTATATACAGGAAGTACCAGGTCATAACATGGCTATATACAGGAAGTACCAGGTAATACCATGGCTATATACAGGAAGTACCAGGTCATAACATGGCTATATACAGGAAGTACCAGGTCATAACATGGCTATATACAGGAAGTACCAGGTAATACCATGGCTATATACAGGAAGTACCAGGTCATAACATGGCTATATACAGGAAGTACCAGGTCATAACATGGCTATATACAGGGAGTACCAGGTAATAACATGGCTATATACAGGAAGTACCAGGTCATAACATGGCTATATACAGGAAGTACCAGGTCATAACATGGCTATATACAGGAAGTACCAGGTAATACCATGGCTATATACAGGAAGTACCAGGTCATAACATGGCTATATACAGGAAGTACCAGGTCATAACATGGCTATATACAGGGAGTACCAGGTAATAACATGGCTATATACAGGAAGTACCAGGTCATAACATGGCTATATACAGGAAGTACCAGGTCATAACATGGCTATATACAGGAAGTACCAGGTAATACCATGGCTATATACAGGAAGTACCAGGTCATAACATGGCTATATACAGGAAGTACCAGGTAATACCATGGCTATATACAGGAAGTACCAGGTAATACCATGGCTATATACAGGAAGTACCAGGTCATAACATGGCTATATACAGGAAGTACCAGGTAATACCATGGCTATATACAGGGAGTACCAGGTAATAACATGGCTATATACAGGAAGTACCAGTACCTAGTCGATATGAATTTGTACGAGGTAATTGAGGTAGATAAACAGTTCCAGTCAAAAGTTTAGACACACCTACTCATTATTCAAGGGTTTTTCTTTATTTTTACTATTATCTATATTGTAGAATAATAGTGAAGACATCAAAACTATGAAATAACACATATGGAATCATGTAGTAACCAAAAAAGTGTTAAACAAATCAAAATATATTTCAGATTCTTCAAAGTAGCCCCCCTTTTGCCTTGATGGCAGCTTTGCACACTCTTGGCATTCTCTCAACCAGCTTCATGATGAATGCTTTTCCAACAGTCTTGAAGGAGTTCCCACATATGCTGAGCACTTGTTGGCTGCTTTTCACTCTGCGGTCCAACTCATCTCAAACCATCTCAATTGGGTTGAGGTCGGGTGATTGTGGAGGCCAGGTCATCTGATGCAGCACTCCATCACTCTCCTTGGTCAAATAGCCCTTACACAGCCTGGAGGTGTGTTTTGGGTCATTGTCCTGTTGAAAAACAAATGATAGTCCCACTAAGCCCAAACCAGATGGGATGGCGTATTGCTGCAGAATGCTGTGGTAGCCATGCTGGTTAAGTGTGCCTTGAATTCTAAATAAATCACAGACAGTGTCACCAGCAAAGCACCATAACACCTCCTCCTCCATGCTTTACAGTGGGAACCACACATGGAGAGATCATCCGTTCACCTACTCTGCGTCTCACAAAGAACCAAAAATCTCACATTTGGACTCATCAGACCAAAGGACAGATTTCCACCGGTCTAATGTCAATTGCTCGTGTTTCTTGTCTCAAGCAAGTCTCTTCTTCTTATTGGTGTCCTTTAGTAGTGGTTTCTTTGCAGCAATTCGACCATGAAGGCCTGATTCACGCAGTCTCCTCTGAACAGTTGATGTTGAGATGTGTCTGTTACTTGAACTCTGTGAAGCATTTATTTGGGCTGCAATCTGAGGTGCAGTTAACTCTAATTAACTTATCCTCTGCAGCAGAGGTAACTCTGGGTCTTCCATTCCTGTGGCGGTCCTCATGAGAGCCAGTTTCATCATAGCGCTTGATGGTTTTTGCGACTGCACTTGAAGAAACGTTCAAAGTTCTTGACGTTTTCCGTATTGACTGACCTTCATGTCTTAAAGTAATGATGGACTGTCGTTTCTCTTTGATTATTTGATCTGTTCTTGCCATAATATGGACTTGGTCTTTTACCAAATAGGGCTATCTTCTATATACCCCCCCCTACCTTGTCACAACACAACTGATTGGCTCAAACGCATTAAGAAGGAAATAAATTCCACAAATTAACTTTTAACAAGGCACACCTGTTAATTGAAATGCATTCCAGGTGACTACCTCATGAAGCTGGTTGAGAGAATGCCAAGAGTGTGCAAAGCTGTCATCAAGGCAAAGGGTGGCTACTTTGAAGAATCTCAAATATATTTTGATTTGTTTAACACTTTTTTGGTTACTACATGATTCCATATGTGTTATTTCATAGTTTTGATGTCTTCACTATTATTCTACAATATAGATAATAGTAAAAATAAAGAAAAACCCTTGAATAATGAGTAGGTGTGTCCAACCTATTGAGTGGTAGTGTGTGAGACAGGGAAGCTGAGGGTTGTATCTAGGTGCTAACCCTACTGTATAGAGTGACAGACCATTCAGAGCTGTCCCCTTTCTAATGTTCTCTGCCTTTGTTTGATACTGAATGTTATCAGATCATCAACCAAAACCTAATATTAGATAAAGGGAACCTGAGGGAACAAATAACACAACAATTACATATTTATTTCATAAAAAAAAGTAATGCAATACCCAATGCCCCTGTGTAAAAAAAGTAATTGCCCCCTTACACTCAATAACTGGTTGTGCCACCTTTAGCTGCAATGACTCCCAACCAAATGCTTCCTGTAGTTGTTGATCAGTCTCTCACGTCGCTGTGGAGGAATTTTGGCCCACTCTTCCATGCAGAACTGCTTTAACTCAGCGACATTTGTGGGTTTTGAAGCATGAACTGCTCGTTTCAAGTCCTGCTACAACACCTCAATTGGGATTAGTTCTGGACTTTGACTAGGCCATTCCAAAACGTATTTTTTTTTGCTTCTTAGCCATTTTCATGTAGACTTGATTGTGTGTTTTGGATCATTGTCTTGCTGCATGACCCAGCTGCGCTTCAGCTTCAGCTCACAGACAGATGGTCTGACATTCTCCTGTAGAATTCTCTGATACAGAGCAGAATTCATGGTTCCTTCTATTAAGGCAAGTCGTCCAGGTCCTGAGGCAGCAAAGCATCCCCAAACCATCACACCACCACCACCGTGCTTGACCGTTGGTATAAGGTTCTTACTGTGGAATGCAGTGTTTGGTTTTCGCCAGGCATAATGGGATCCAAGTCGTCCAAAAAGTTCTAGTTTTGACTAATCTGTCCATAGAACGTTCTTCAAAGAGTCTTGATGATCCAGGTGCTTTTTGGCAAACTTTAGTAAACTCTTTGGACTTGTCTCTCTCCTTCTCCCTCTGTTCCCCAGGTGTACTATCTCAACTTCACGGACATCGCCAGCTACGAGGTGATGGTAGACTCCACCCCCTTCCTGCGTTGTACCTGCAGCATGGAGACGGGTCAGAGGAAGTTCAACACATGTTACACGGCGGGGGTCAGCCTGCTGAGGACGGGGCAAAGGATCTCCATCAGGATGGTCTATGAGGACACGCTGATCAGCATGACCAATCATACTACCTTCCTGGGGAGCGTCAGGCTGGGGGACTCCCCCTGACCATGACCAATACGACACCACTTCCTGGGGCTCCCTGACCAATCACACCTCCTTCCTGGGACTTCCTGACCAATCATACTACGTTCCTGGGGAGCGTCAGGCTGGGGGTTTCCCCCTGACCAATCACACCTCCTTCCTGGCGCTCCATGACCAATCACACTACTGTCCTCCTTCCTGGGGAGCGTCCGGCTGGGGGAGACTCCCACCGCTAAGTAACTATCAATCACACCAGGGACATATTCATTAGTGCACACCTGCCGTACCAAAATGTTTTGCAACAGAAAAAACTAAAACAAGTGTTTCTTATTGGACAAGTTCAGGTAGACAGTCCCTCCCTGTTTGGTTCCTAGTCAATACAACCCAGTTCAGACTGGAGGAGGAGCCCTGAGCCAAAGATTATGATAACTAACCCTTTCAAACCCGAGAGGGTTTCTCTTTTCCTCCGTCAGAGAGGGACCTCTTCCTATACCTGGCTGGTGGATGGGGAGGGGGAGACCCCTGCTGGATATTACCGAGTACTACACGCTGACTGTCCAGCTACAGATGGATACTTGGACAGGGAGACTCCTCAGTCCTGCTCCTTGGACAGGGAGACTCCTCAGTCCTGCTCCTTGGACAGGGAGACTCCTCAGTCCTGCTCCTTGGACAGGGAGACTCCTCAGTCCTGCTCCTTGGACAGGGAGACTCCTCAGTCCTGCTCCTTGGACAGGGAGACTCCTCAGTCCTGCTCCTTGGACAGGGAGACTCCTCAGTCCTGCTCCTGGGGCTTTTGTTATTCCTTCCACTTCCAAGGAAAGAAAGACATCTTCGTTTTTGTTTCACCACCAACTGGTAGATTTAAAAATACCTTGATCTTGTAGATTATTTAGGCACATTTTAGGGCTAGGGTTAGGGTTAGGGGTTAGGGGTTAGGGTTAGGGGTTAGGGGTTAGGGCTAGGGTTAGGGTTAGGGTTAGGGGTTAGGGTTATGGTTAGGGTTAGGGTTTAGGGTTAGGGTTAGGGTTAGGGCTAGGGTTAGGGGTTAGGGTTATGGTTAGGGTTAGGGTTTAGGGTTAGGGCTAGGGCTAGGGTTAGGGTTAGGGCTAGGGTTAGGGTTAGGGGTTAGGGTTATGGTTAGGGTTAGGGTTTAGGGTTAGGGTTAGGGCTAGGGTTAGGGTTAGGTTTAGGGGTTAGGGTTAGGGTTAGGTTTAGGGTTTAGGGTTAGGGCTAGGTTTAGGGTTAGGGTCAGGGTTAGGGTTAGGGTCAGGGTTAGGGTTAGGGGTTAGGGTCAGGGTTAGGGTTTAGGGTCAGGGTTAGGGTTAGGGTCAGGGTCAGGGTTAGGGTTAGGGTCAGGGTCAGGGTTAGGAAAGGATGTATTAATCATTTGTTTTAAACGGTTTGGAGAGCCTTTACTCACAAAACATATTGTTGATTTAATCAAAAATACAGTGGTTTGATTCAGAATGCAAGTTTGCATATTCAAGTTCAATCCATGAAATATTGGCAGTTGAGAAAAGTGTCCAATAGGGGCTGAACTGAACTGGTCCTGTAAATCTCCCCTAGGGATTGAACAGCAGTCCTGTAAATCTCCCCTAGGGATTGAACAGCAGTCCTGTAATAGGGGCTGAACAGCAGTCCTGTAATAGGGATTGAACAGCAGTCCTGTAAATCTCCCCTAGGGATTGAACAGCAGTCCTGTAAATCTCCCCTAGGGGCTGAACAGCAGTCCTGTAAATCTCCCCTAATTCTCACTAATCATGGAACTGTGTTGACAACGGTCCAGTCGTCGTGAACCGTGCTCAAGGCTCCAGGTTTCAACTGCTACGTGTGGTCTGAGTTCCATAATGATTCAAATAGGCCACATGTCCCAAATTATTACACAACGTTAGCCTAATATGATCCAGTAATGCTAGCGACCCTCAGGAACAACGACACAGACGTGACCGAGAAAAGAAAGGGAAACGGACTGGAATTATGGAAAATATAAGCTACAAGTTGAAGAAAACGAACACTAAAGTGACAGGTATAAATGTATGTGGGTTTTACCGACAGTGGCTCCAGATAGTGGCTAATATTTAATACAAATTGTAAAATAAAACGGGCATATAATTAAAACGTTGTAAAGCGCATACGTCCACTCGGCAGGTTCCGCCCTACGGAAGCCTGTAGTTCGGGTCTCCAAATGCCATCCACGCAAATTATAAGGGCGGACAATTAGAATTTCTTAATAACGGCACAGCTATTTATAGCCTACTTCACTGTGGAAAAGGGGCCGCGATACATGTCATGTTATGATTTTGACTGGTTTCACATTCGTCTCCAGGGATCATAAGGAAAAATCAGCTAAAACAATTGCTATGTGTATTTACAATCAATTTTTTTCCAAACGGATTACTCATTGATCTTATCAACATCTCTTATCAATTTATAAATGACAGTGCATGGAGAATGCTGTTATTTCTATCTGAAAAAATTAAGCAGATGCTTTTTCCATTTGGAACCGGCAGGTTTGCTAGACCCTTATTCACGGTTTCATCGCTCGTAAACGTGGTGGAATTATGAGGGAATGAAGTCAAGGTCAGAATACAGTGTAGACACACCTTCATTTCTTAGATCTCCACCCTGAACGAATAGCGGGTGAATAGGATGCTATTCTCATGCTAACGTTCAAGGTCAAAATATACATAGAGAGAAAAGAGCATCAAAGGGGAATTAAGGTCCATTTATTTTGCTTAACTCAGGTCGGAATCGGGGCCTTAAAGAACTGCAGCTCCAGTATCAGTGAGTATACTCTACATACTACTGCAGTACTCAGTACCCAACTCTACATACTACTGCAGTACTCAGTACCCAACTCTACATACTACTGCAGTACTCAGTACCCAACTCTACATACTACTGCAGTACTCAGTACCTAACTCTACATACTACTGCAGTACTCAGTACCCAACTCTACATACTACTGCAGTACTCAGTACCCAACTCTACATACTACTGCAGTACTCAGTACCCAACTCTACATACTACTGCAGTACTCAGTACCCAACTCTACATACTACTGCAGTACTCAGTACCCAACTCTACATACTACTGCAGTACTCAGTACCCAACTCTACATACTACTGCAGTACTCAGTACCCAACTCTACATACTACTGCAGTACTCAGTACCCAACTCTATATACTACTGCAGTACTCAGTACCCAACTCTATATACTACTGCAGTACTCAGTACCCAACTCTACATACTACTGCAGTACTCAGTACCCAACTCTACATACTACTGCAGTACTCAGTACCCAACTCTACATACTACTGCAGTACTCAGTACCCAACTCTACATACTACTGCAGTACTCAGTACCCAACTCTACATACTACTGCAGTACTCAGTACCTAACTCTACATACTACTGCAGTACTCAGTACCCAACTCTACATACTACTGCAGTACTCAGTACCCAACTCTATATACTACTGCAGTACTCAGTACCCAACTCTACATACTACTGCAGTACTCATTACCCAACTCTACATACTACTGCAGTACTCAGTACCCAACTCTACATACTACTGCAGTACTCAGTACCCAACTCTACATACTACTGCAGTACTCAGTACCCAACTCTACATACTACTGCAGTACTCAGTACCCAACTCTACATACTACTGCAGTACTCAGTACCCAACTCTATATACTACTGCAGTACTCAGTACCCAACTCTACATACTACTGCAGTACTCATTACCCAACTCTACATACTACTGCAGTACTCAGTACCCAACTCTATATACTACTGCAGTACTCAGTACCCAACTCTACATACTACTGCAGTACTCAGTACCCAACTCTACATACTACTGCAGTACTCAGTACCCAACTCTACATACTACTGCAGTACTCAGTACCCAACTCTACATACTACTGCAGTACTCAGTACCCAACTCTACATTGTTGTCTCTGCAGTGAAACATCTTATTCTGATAAACGAAGTGTTGAAGACCAGTTGATTACATTATTCACTTTTCCCAAAATAATACTTACCTGAGCAAGCGGATGAAGACAGGAGGCCATTTTAGACTTGCAATGCGTCTCACTTCATGATAGTAAATGGGCCAGATGGACCCTTTGGCCTATTCTTGTCCTAGCCAGTCTAATGGTTTTATTCACTGTAGCCTTGGTTCTCCAATCTGAAAGATAAACACATCTTTCAGGGAGGATACTGCTCTGACACATACTGTATTTAGACATACTGCACCACGTCACAGTAACAAAGTCCTATCGTTCTGTCATAATGTTGTTGTTTTCAGTTCCTGATTACCATATGAATGTAATTCAGTTCATATGTTTATATATCTCCTGTACATATGTATATAAAATCGGATATACTTTTGTAAAATAATGTGTGATGGATGGCATTAAATAAAAAAAGTATGTTTTAAAACATTGGTATTTTGTCTGAATTCTCCCCGCCTGTGGTATTGATTGATAATGGTTAGAAACCATGACAATAACAAATGATGTTGTTTGAAAGAAGCCTTTGTATTCGAATGTGTCCTGTGCTGAATGTGAACAGTTACAGTGCATTCAGTATTCAGACCCCTTGAATTTTTCCACATTTTGTTATGTTACAGCCTTACTCTAAAATGGATTAAATTGTTTTTCCCCCTCAATCTACACACAATACCCCATAATGACAAAGCAAAAACAGTTTTTTAGACATTTTTGCAAATGTATTAAAAATAAAAAACTGAAACATCACATTTACATAAGTATTAAAACCCTTTACTCAGTACTTTGTTGAAGCACCTTTGGCAGCGATTACAGCCTCGAGTCTTCTTGGGTATGATGCTACAAGCTTGGCACACCTGTATTTGGGGAGTTTCTCCCATTCTTCTCTGCAGATCCTCTCAAGCTCTGTCAGGTTGGATGGGGAGCGTCGCTGCACAGCTATTTTCAGGTCTCTCCAGAGATGTTTGATCGGGTTCAAGTCCGGGCTCTGGCTGGGCAACTCAAGGACATTCAGAGACTTGTCTCGAAGATACTCCTGCATTGTCTTCAAATCAAATCAATCAAATCAAATTTTATTTGCCACATGTGCCGAATACAACAGGTGTAGACATTACCGTGAAATGCTTACTGACCTTAACCAATAATGCATTTATTTTTTTATAAAAAAGTCAAATAAAACAACAAAAAAGTGTTGAGAAAAAAAGAGCAGCAGTAAAATAAAATAACAGTAGGGAGGCTATATACAGGGGGGTACCGGTGCAGAGTCAATGTGCGGGGGCACCGGCTAGTTGAGGTAATTGAGGTAATATGTACATGTGGGTAGAGTTAAAGTGACTATGCATAAATAATTAACAGAGTAGCAGCAGCGTAAAAAGATGGGGTGGGGGTGGGGGTGGGGGGGCAGTGCAAATAGTCCGGGTAGCCATGATTAGCTGTTCAGGAGTCTTATGGCTTGGGGGTAGAAGCTGTTGAGAAGCCTTTTGGACCTAGACTTGGCACTCCGGTACCGCTTGCCGTGCGGTAGCAGAGAGAACAGTCTATGACTAGGGTGGCTCGAGTCTCGAGTCTTTGACAATTTTGAGGGCCTTCCTCTGACACCGCCTGGTATAGAGGTCCTGGGTGGCAGGAAGCTTGGCCCCAGTGATGTACTGGGCCGTACGCACTACCCTCTGTAGTGCCTTGCGGTCGGAGGCCAAGCAGTTGCCATACTAGGCGGTGATGCAACCAGTCAGGATGCTCTCGATGGTGCAGCTGTAGAACTTTCTGAGGATCTGAGGACCCATGCCAAATCTTTTCAGTCTCCTGAGGGGGAATAGGCTTTGTAGTGCCCTCTTCACGACCGTCTTGGTGTGTTTGGACCATGATAGTTCGTTGGTGATGTGGACACCAAGGAACTTGAAGCTCTCAACCTGTTCCACTACAGCCCCGTCGATGAGAATGGGGGCGTGCTCAGTCCTCTTTTTTTCCTGTAGTCCACAATCATCTCCTTTGTCTTGGTCACGTTGAGGGAGAGGTTGTTATCCTGGCACCACACTGCCAGGTCTCTGACCTCCTCCCTATAGGCTGTCTCATCGTTGTCTTGGCTGTGTGCTTAGGGTCGTTGTTCTGTTGGAAGGTGAACCTTCGCCCCCAGTCTGAGGTCCTGAGCGCTCTGGAGCAGGTTTACATCAAGGATCTCTCTGTACTTTACTCCGTTCATCGTTGCCTCGATCCTGACTAGTCTCCCAGTCCCTGCCGCTGAAAAACATCCCCACAGCATGATGCTGCCATCACCATGCTTCGCCGTAGGGATGGTGCCAGGTTTCCTCCAGACGTGACGCTTGGCATTCAGGCCAAAGAGTTCAATCTTGGTTTCATCAGACCAGAGAATCTTGTTTCTCATGGTCTGAGAGTCCTTTAGGTGCCTTTTGGCAAACTCCAAGCGGGCTGTCGTGCCTTTTACTGAGGAGTGGCTTCCGTCTGGCCACTCTACCATAAAGGCCTGATTTGGTGGAGTGCTGCAGAGATGGTTGTCCTTCTGGAAGTTTCTCCCATCTCCACAGAGGAACTCTGGAGCTCTGTCAGAGTGACCATCGGGTTCTTGGTCACCTCCCTGACCAAGGCCCCTTCTCTCGATTGCTCAGTCTTCCGACCACTCAGCTCTAGGAGAGTCAAATCAAATGTTATGTGTCACATGCGCCGAATACAACAGGTGTAGACCTTACAGTGAAATGCTTAGTTACAAGCCCTTAACCAACAATGCAGTTTTAAGAAAAATAAGTGTTAAGAAAGTATTTACTAAATATACTGAAGTAAGAAATAAATAAATACAAATGTCTGCAGCATTAAAGGTCCCCAAGAACAGTGTCTTGGTGTTTCCAAACTTCTTCCATTTAAGAATGATGGAGGCCTCTGTGTTCTTGGGGACCTTCAATGCTGCAGACATTTTTTGGTACCCTTCCCCAGATCTGAGCTCTATGGACAATTCCTTCGACCTCATGGCTTGGTTTTTGCTCTGACATGCACTGTCAACTGTGGGACCTTATATAGACAGGTGTGTGCCTTTCCAAATCATGTCCAATCAATTGAATTTACCACAGGTGGACTCCAATCAAATTGTAGAAACATCTCAAGGATGATCAACGGAAACAGGATGCACCTGAGCTCAATTTCGAGTCTCATAGCAAAGGGTCTGAATACTTATGTAAATAAGGTATTTATGTTTTTTATCGCTTTGTCATTATGGGGTATTGTGTGTAGATGGATGAGAAAAAATAATACTGGAAAAGGGAATGGGTCTGAATACTTTCCAAATGCACTGTCTGTGAGTCAGGGAGTTTCATAATAAACTGCAAACTCTCTCTGCTGTCTGCCCTAATCTGAAGTTAACAGCTGCCTCCTAATGGCACCCTTCCACGTTATAGTGCTTCTGGCCACAGCAGAAACAACAACAGTTGCCGTCTTAAAAATACTTCCTCATTTATGTTTTGATTCTGAAACTGAACACATTCTAAGCTTCCTGTGTCAAGAAAATGTTAGTGTGCATCCCAAATGCCTGTGGGCCCTGGTTAAAAGTAGTGCACTAAATGGGGAATAGGGTGCGATTGGGACCAGTGACCCCACCCTGTCTGTGTGTTGTGAAGACATTCATATTTCTAAGTCTAACCATGCTGTACCAAACTTTACTATTAGCATCAACATTAACAGTATTTCTTAACCTCTTCCTTGTATACAAAGTAACCGTTTTAGAAGGTGATATCAACAAACTCAGAGGAGATGTTTTAAACCTAAAGCGACAGCCTAAAGAATCCACTGACGGGATGATAACTGGTGTGTCCAGAACATGGGAGGTATGTGATTCAATTGTATATTGGTATCAGTTACTCCACAGTCTTATGTTCTAGGGATAGCTTGCACCAGACTAACCTGTGGAGAACGTACGGATCATTCACTCCACTGCCGTTTAAAAGCTCTAAGGAACATGTTTACTGCATTGTCTTACGTTCTAAGGATGACATGTAAAGGGAGATCCTTTTCTTCGACTTCTCTGTTTTCTGTCAGAGATCAAAACGAGCAGCTTCTCTGAAGTGGCAGAGACGGACAGAGAAAGACTCTCAGACTCTGGGTTCACCGACAGCATCCTCTCTGAGAACGAAACGGGAGCAGGGGGGCAGTAGTGGAGGGACAGTTGGTATGAGTTAGTGTCACTGAGCATTTTAGATCTTTTGAGGACGGTTGATGTTTTTATGCCACTTCAGTACCTCCGTTTTCTGTCTGTAGCTCAGCAGTCGTTTCTGCAGCTGTCAGCCAACATAGAAGAACAGCCATTTGTTAGAGGTAAAGACTTTACTCATTTGGCTATGAATTTTAGTTTCAATCTTCATCACAAGCTAAACGTATTCTAGCGACCTTAACACAACACCTAACAGTCTCGCCAAGGGGTAGGATCTCTTGTTGTAACAGCTAATTGTGTTGGGTTGTTGAGTCGCTGGTTCATGGGGCTTGCTACAGTATGTTATTTTTCTTCCCCAGGAAATGTGACGGTGATTCCTTGGACAGTTGCTGTGCATCAAGGGGAGGCCATCTCCTCCACTGGAGACAGAATCATCGTCCAACAAGATGGCTTCTTCATAGTGTTTGGCCAGGTATATTGTCAGAGATACCACCCCTTTGTCTTGCATATCAATGTGCATAATGGGTTATGCTGCAAATGTAAGGGAGATGGTTCGGTGACCATGCTAACCTTGCTTGAGGCCCTAGGCTTAGTGGGCTACTCTTCTGGGACACAGGACACCTGCGTTGGAACCATGACAGTCACACGGTGTAGAACATTATGATGACCACATGGTTCATCCTGTTGTTTCCCAGGTGTTGTTCCAGAGCCAAGGCACCATCCTTGGTCACATAGTGCGTCGTCGAGGAGCCAATCAGAGATCCACAGAGCTGCTCCGCTGTCTACAGGAGATGCCCCAGACCAACTATGCCAATACCTGCTACACTGGAGGTGAACCCAACCCAACACCTGTGGTGTTTCCACTACTAGGAAATGAAAATGGGAGATCAGTTGTAGTGGACAGTAATATTGATCATGTATGATATTATAAATACCTCACACGTGACTCGTAAAAAGACTAAGCAATTAGCCTATTAAAATGTTTATCTGACTCCATAAATATAATTAGCAAGTTGTTTGGATTCAAAATCTGAATTGTTGACCAATAGTATTACTGTAAAGTTAACCTCCAATCAGATGTCAGGCCTACATGATGTAACCTCTGATTCTCAGAGGGGGGTTGGACCAACACAGAGAACGCCGAATTCCTCAGAAAACACATAACACGTTCTTACAGTTGATATGAAGTGTCACTTCTAGGGCTGGGCTGCTCTACAGAGTTACTTCCTGTTCACTTCCTCTCTGTGTTCAGCGTCTCTATGAGGCTTTGTCTGGTTGTCTGTCCTGTCTCAGGCATCGTGAAGCTGGAGAGAGAAGATGAGCTGGAGCTGGTGATCCCAGATCGACCCCAAGCCCAGGTCTCCATGGACGCAGACTCCACCTACTTTGGCATCATACAGCTGAACTGACTACGAGGAGACAGACGTCACCAGCAGGATGTGATGTCATGTGGACGTCCTCCCCTTACAGGATGAGCTCTTCTCACTGAGCTATTGTAAGAACTCCACATCTGTAGTACACTGAGATCCACGGACAGTGGAAGATGGCTGGGAGAAGACGTTTTTAATCGGAATAATGACAATATGAAATAGACCTTGAATGCTGTTGTGCTGAGCATGGGTGATGATGTCCAACGTTGAATGTTGGGTTTTTATGTGTCAATAATTCAAGTGTAATAAAGTATTCCGGTAGTCCTGAATCCACCTGGTGGTTGGATGCATTACTCTGTCGTCACAGGATATTTCTGTGTGTGTGTGTGTGTGTGTGCGCTGTCATCACAGAGTATTTCTGTCTGTGTGCTGTCATCACAGAGTATTTCCATGCGTCTGTTTATACCCTTTCAGGATTTCCCTCCTCCCTCTCTCCTCTCCTTTATTTATTCTTCCTTTCTATTTCTGAAAGGTTTCCATTTCCAGGACTATAGCAGGAACTAACAGAGGATAAATATACCCGGGTAGGAGGACAGGCTGGTTGACATAATATCCCTCTAATCTAATGACACAATCATTGGGATTATCAAAACTGTCATGTCTAAATAATTACATAGTCATTATGGTAATTTTGTGTCTAAATAATTACAAGTCTTTTATGGTAATTTTGTCTTTTATTGAATGCCACATCCCATTTTTTATAGTATTTTTTAAATGTTATATTCTATAAAATAGTCTATTTTTAATACACTAATAACAACAACAACAAAAAGCCACATTTCTGTCCATCTCCAGACTTGTAGATATGTATCTCTGTGCTGTAACAATGTGTCATGAGTAATGAGTTTGTTGAGTAAACAGGTCCACAAAGCGTATCTGGTGTCCACAGCTTGTCTTGTCTCCTCTTTGTTTATGACCGGCAGCTATAAATGGTGATGCAGACTCATGCACCCTAGTGTAGTGTTGTCAGGACAGACCCAGGAGAATGATCAGACCTACGGCGACAACCATCAGATCCCTTCTACTGCTGTGCTGCTCGCTGTCTCACAGCCTCATCCAGCTCAACACCGGGACTGGAAGGCTACATGATGACCAACAGGTAGGATGGTGAAGTCTTTTCAATATATTAGTCAGAGAAGTAATGCAGATTTAATGGAGCTGATTCAATTAACCATTCTCACCTGATGAGAAACCTTGCCTGGTGAATCAATTAACCATTCTCACCTGATGAGTAACCTTGCCTGGTGATTTAATTAACCATTCTCACCTGATGAGTAACCTTGCCTGGTGATTCAATTAACCATTCTCACCTGATGAGTAACCTTGCCTGGTGATTCAATTAACCATTCTCACCTGATGAGTAACCTTGCCTGGTGATTCAATTAACCATTCTCACCTGATGAGTAACCTGTGGATATACTCGGAATACATATCGGAATACATATCCCAAAGGAAATAAATGATCTCACTTCAATACATTTTTATAGAAAGTTAGCAAAAATAGATAAGATCTTACTACCATGGAAAGGAAAATACCTGTCAATTTGTGGAAAAATCACCCTGATTAACTCTTTAGTATTATCCCAGTTTACCTATTTGCTTATGGTCTTGCCTACGCCTAGCAAACAGTTTTTTAAATTATATGAGAAAAAAATATTCAATTTTATTTGGAACGGCAAGCCAGACAAAATTAAAAGAACATATTTATATAATGAATATGAATTCGGAGGACAGAAATTATTAAATATTAAAGCATTAGACCTATCACTAAAATCTTCAGTCATCCAAAAGTTATACTTAAATCCGAACTGGTTCTCAAGCAAATTAGTAAGATTGTCTCACACAATGTTCAAGAAAGGCCTTTTTCCCTTTATTCAGATTACAACCTCTCACTTTCAGTTATTTGAAAAGGAAATAATCTCCCAAATGTCACTATTTCTAAAACAAGCCATAGAAAGTTGGTTGCAATTTCAATTTAATCCTCCAGAAACGACAGAACAAATAATGCAACAAATATTGTGGTTAAATTCAAATATACTAATTGACAAAAAACCTTTATTTTTTGACAGAATGTTTAAAAAAGGTATAATCTTCGTAAATGATATCATCGGTAGGACTGGTGGAGTTATGTCGCACATGCAGCTAACAAAAACATATGGAAATGTCTGCTCTACCCAAAATTACAACCAAATAATTGCAGCCTTACCGCAAAAGTGGAAGAGGAAAGTGGAAGGGGGAGAAAGTAAGGAACTTGTCTGTCGGCCTTGCATTAAAGAACATAATTGGTTAAAGAAAATTGTGATAAATAAAAAAGTATATCAGTTTCACTTAAGGACCAAAGGATTGACAGCCGTCCCATATAGATTGCAAAATAGTTGGGAAGAGATCTTTGACGTACCGATCCCATGGCATAGTGTTTATGAACTGACACGCAAAACGACACCGGATTCAAAAATTTGAATCTTTCAATTTAAATTATTATATAAAATTCTTGCTACCAATAGAATGTAATTTATATGGGGGATACAATCTTCCCAGCTCTGCAGATTTTGCTGAGAAGAGACAGAATCATTAGATCATTTGTTTTGGTTCTGTCCATTTGTAGCTTGTTTTTGGACACAGGTCCAGGAATGGCTAAAGGATTGCAATATTTACCTGGAGCTAACCCTGCAGATAGCACTACTGGGTGATCTGAAAAGTCATAGTCAATCAATCAATAATATAATAATACTTTTAGCAAAAATGTTTATTTTTAATTCACAATCTGTAGAAGCAATGAGAATAGAAAGGTTCAGAACTTTTGTAAAACATCACAGTACAGTTGAAATATATATGGCAAATAGAAATCCAATATGGATGGTGTTAAGAGATAGATGGGAGGTGTTGAATGGAGCTGAAGGATGGGACTAATAACAACTAACAACAACTAATAACAACAAGATAACTCATGTAAAGCATACTGTGTCCATAATAAGTATATAGGTTATAGGTTGAGAGCTTTTGTGAAAGAGCACAGTTAGAAAGATATGGCATTTAGAAGCAAACCGGATGGACATCATGAAAATGATCGGAGAGGTTGAGAGTAGAAGAAGTTCAGGAGCAAAAAAAAATAAATATATATAATAGAATTATTGTAAAATGAACTCTGTCCATAAGGTGTAGATAGTAAGTATAGACCGGAAGTAGAGGCCTGGGCATTGTTGTTCACTAATTTACTCCAAGTAGGGAAAGGATGGTGGGGTTGAAAAGTAATAAAGGGGAATATATATATAAAAAACATGGGGGATTGGAAGTGATGCAGACAATTACATTGATAGAAGATACAATCTATCTGCAATATTAAGCTGATCCATTCCCCCCCCAAAAAAAATAAAAAATAAAAAAATAATAATAAACCATTCTCACCTGATGAGTAACCTTGCCTGGTGATTCAATTAACCATTCTCACCTGATGAGTAACCTTGCCTGGTGAATCAATTAACCATTCTCACCTGATGAGTAACCTTGCCTGGTGAATCAATTAACCATTCTCACCTGATGAGTAACCTTGCCTGGTGAATCAATTAACCATTCTCACCTGATGAGTAACCTTGCCTGGTGAATCAATAAACCATTCTCACCTGATGAGTAACCTTGCCTGGTGATTCAATTAACCATTCTCACCTGATGAGTAACCTTGCCTGGTGAATCAATTAACCATTCTCACCTGATGAGTAACCTTGCCTGGTGATTTAATTAACCATTCTCACCTGATGAGTAACCTTGCCTGGTGATTTAATTAACCATTCTCACCTGATGAGTAACCTTGCCTGGTGATTCAATTAACCATTCTCACCTGATGAGTAACCTTGCCTGGTGAATCAATTAACCATTCTCACCTGATGAGAAACCTTGCCTGGTGATTTAATTAACCATTCTCACCTGATGAATAACCTTGCCTGGTGATTTAATTAACCATTCTCACCTGATGAGTAACCTTGCCTGGTGATTTAATTAACCATTCTCACCTGATGAGTAACCTTGCCTGGTGATTTAATTAACCATTCTCACCTGATGAGTAACCTTGCCTGGTGATTCAATTAACCATTCTCACCTGATGAGTAACCTTGCCTGGTGAATCAATTAACCATTCTCACCTGATGAGTAACCTTGCCTGGTGAATCAATTAACCATTCTCACCTGATGAGTAACCTTGCCTGGTGAATCAATTAACCATTCTCACCTGATGAGTAACCTTGCCTGGTGATTTAATTAACCATTCTCACCTGATGAGTAACCTTGCCTGGTGATTTAATTAACCATTCTCACCTGATGAGTAACCTTGCCTGGTGATTCAATTAACCATTCTCACCTGATGAGTAACCTTGCCTGGTGAATCAATTAACCATTCTCACCTGATGAGTAACCTTGCCTGGTGAATCAATTAACCATTCTCACCTGATGAGTAACCTTGCCTGGTGAATCAATTAACCATTCTCACCTGATGAGTAACCTTGCCTGGTGAATCAATTAACCATTCTCACCTGATGAGTAACCTTGCCTGGTGAATCAATTAACCATTCTCACCTGATGAGTAACCTTGCCTGGTGATTCAATTAACCATTCTCACCTGATGAGTAACCTTGCCTGGTGAATCAATTAACCATTCTCACCTGATGAGTAACCTTGCCTGGTGATTCAATTAACCATTCTCACCTGATGAGTAACCTTGCCTGGTGAATCAATTAACCATTCTCACCTGATGAGTAACCTTGCCTGGTGAATCAATTAACCATTCTCACCTGATGAGTAACCTTGCCTGGTGAATCAATTAACCATTCTCACCTGATGAGTAACCTTGCCTGGTGATTTAATTAACCATTCTCACCTGATGAGTAACCTTGCCTGGTGATTTAATTAACCATTCTCACCTGATGAGTAACCTTGCCTGGTGATTTAATTAACCATTCTCACCTGATGAGTAACCTTGCCTGGTGAATCAATTAACCATTCTCACCTGATGAGTAACCTTGCCTGGTGATTAAATTAACCATTCTCACCTGATGAGTAACCTTGCCTGGTGATTAATTTAAACCCAGTTGATCTCACAGATATGAACCCCTCTGACACATCTGAATACAGAGCTCAGTGACACTGTACTGTCATGGCTTCTTAGGCTGATATTAAATCTAATATCTGGTTTTGGTCACTGGAAGGCTTGTTATTTTGATGATGGATAGTACATTTCTGCTTCATTTGATTTCATACATATATCAAAACACTTTATAGACGGTGTTGAAAGCTTTATTATTATTTCATACATATATCAAAACACTTTATAGACGGTGTTGAAAGCTTCATTATTTCTCTCATCTTTGTCATTTCAAGGAGCCAACTTCTTTGCGGTTCAAGAACCTGTCATCTGTTCCTGAGGGGCTGGACGTGAGGCTGAGGGATCTGGATCTATCCAACAACTTTATCAGACATATAAACAGCCAGGGTCTGGGTCTTCCATCCCTACTGAGGCTGACCCTCAGCTACAACCAGCTGGAGATCATATCTGAAGGGGCTTTCAGAGATGTGGCCCAGCTTCAAGAGCTGAACTTGGCCAGGAACGCATTGAGCCACAATGTGGACAGTAACAGCCGAGCTCTCGGGTCTCTCCACAGACTGAGGAGTTTGGATATCTCCATGAACGGTCTGGATGATAAAGCGGTGGAACTCTACCTTCATAACAAATCAGTTCTAGAACATCTGGATCTCACGGGCAACGGTTTGACGCGACTCACGGCCAAGCTGTTTGCAGAGAGCCTGAGCATGAGAAGCATTCGCATTGAGAACAATCTGATCACGGCGATAGAGGAGGGAACGTTCGAAACGTTGAAGAAACTCAAGACCTTAAACTTAGCCAGAAATAATCTAGTCTACATCTGTGATTTTAAACTCCATCAGGTGAAACTCTTGAATCTTAGCAGGAATTCCATAGAGTTCTTTGTGACCCGTGAGGACGGTCACCCATACGAGCTGGAGATCTTAGACCTGAGCTACAACAACCTCCTATATTTCCCTATGGTCCCCAAGACCAACCAGTTGAGATACCTCCACTTACAGAGCAACATGGTGGGGGCCTTAGAGACAGACACCCTGATATCAGAGGCAGACTCTCTGTACAGAGAACTAACGAGTGATGATAAGGTTAAGGATGCTGTAGAAAACAACAACGTATACTCCAACTGGAGACTGATGCCGTTAGTTTACATGGACCTCAGTAGTAACCACTTCAGGTCTTTACCTTTGGAGACTCTGAGCCATCTGACGTCTTTGGTGACGCTGAACCTCAGCAAGAACTGTCTCCAGGACATCAGCTATAACACCGCGAAGGGCTGCAGCGGTCATGTTGGTTGCTACCGCCAACCTCCCTTGACTCTTCCTTCCCTACGCTACTTCGACCTGCAGAACAACGGTCTTCGACAACTCTCCACCTTGTTCCTGGAAGCCCTGCCGAACATAGAGACATTAAACCTGAAGGAGAACTCTGTGAGGCCTTGTGATCCAAAGGACCAACTGGGACCATCTGAGACAATGAGAGAGAATAGTCCAACTAATATGTCCTCCTGTGTTTCCTTCCGGAACATCAAGACTCTGAGACATCTAGATCTCCAAGACAACGGGATCAAAACACTCCATCAGAACACATTTGAAAGAACCCCTTTGGTTTCTCTCAACCTGGCCAGTAATGTAGATGTGATCTTGAATAGTGGCGCACTAGAAGGGTTGCAAAGTAGCCTCCAGTCTCTGAGTATCAGCGGTAATAACATGACAACCTCTGCCTTGTCTCTGCCTTGTCTGAAAGCATTGAGACGACTCAACATGTCCGACAACAACGTAGACGTCCTGCCAAGCACCATCAGCTGTTCTCCTTTGACAGAACTTGACGTGAGAAATAACGGTCTAACGTCCATGAATGAATCTTTGGTTGATCGCTTGTCTCTTTATCTTCATGTGTTGTATGTCAGTGGCAACTCATTCAACTGCTGTGACACCAAATGGCTCGAAGCCATAAACAAAGAGAAGGTGAAGATTCCGGACCTAGACCACGCTGTGTGCCTCCATGTCAACGGTACTCTGTTGACTGGCTTTCTGCGTAACCATTCACTGCACTGTTCATTGGAACTTAGCCCAAAAATAACAGAACTGAACCTCGGGCAAATAACAATAATAATGTTGTTTGTGTCGACAGTATTGATAACATTAGTTGTATTTGTGAAGAAGGTTTGTTGCAACACAGGGTCATTCATTGTGTAATGATTATGCATGTAAAACCAAAAGCTGTGTTCAAATACTAACATACTGTATACGACATACTTAATGAGTATATACTACAGTACCGGTCAAAAGTTTGGACACACCTACTCATTCAAGGGGTTTTCTTAATTTTCTTAATTTTCTACATTGTAGAATAATAGTGAAGACATCAAAACTATGAAATAACACATATGGAATCATGTAGTAACCAAAAAAAGTGTTAAACAAATCAAAATATATTTGAGATTCTTCAAAGTAGCCACCCTTTTGCCTTGATGACAGCTTTGCACACTCTTGGCATTCTCTCAACCAGCTTCATGAGGTAGTCACCTGGAATGCATTTCAATTAACAGGTGTGCCTTGTTTCCTTGTTTCCATCTTGGTATACAGAAGATAGTTTGAGTCAATCAGTTGTGTTGTGACAAGGTAGGTGTGGTATACAGAAGATAGCCCTATTTGGTAAAAAACCAACTCCATATTATGGCAAGAACAGCTCAAATAAGCAAAGAGAAATGACAGTCGATCATTAGTTTAAGACGAAGGTCAGTCAATCCGGAAAATTTCAAGAACTTTGAAAGTTTCTTCAAGTGCAGTCGCAAAACAATCAAGCGCTATGATGAAACTGGCTCTCATGAGGACCGCCACAGGAATGGAAGACCCAGAGTTACCTCTGCTGTAGAGGATAAGTTCATTAGAGTTAACTGCACCTCAGATTGCAGCCCAAATAAATGCTTCAGAGTTCAAGTAACAGACACATCTCAACATCAACTGTTCAGAGGAGACTTAATCAGGCCTTCATGGTCGAATTGCTGCAAAGAAACCACTACTAAAGGACACTAATAATAAGAGACTTGCTTGGGCCAAGAAACACGAGCAATGGACATTAGACCGGTGGAAATCTGTCCTTTGGTCTGATGAGTCCAAATTTGAGATTTTTGGTTCCAACCACCGTGTCTTTGTGAGACGCAGAGTAGGTGAACGGATGATCTCTGCATGTGTGAAGCATGGAGGAGGAGGTGTGATGGTGTGGGGGTGCTTTGCTGGTGACACTGTCTGTGATTTATTTAGAATTCAAGGCACACTTAACCAGCATGGCTACCACAGCATTCTGCAGCAATACGCCATCCCATCTGGTTTGGGCTTAGTGGGACTATCATTTGTTTTTCAACAGGACAATGACCCAAAACACACCTCCAGGCTGTGTAAGGGCTATTTTACCAAGAAGGAGAGTGATGGAGTGCTGCATCAGATGACCTGGCCTCCATAATCACCCGACCTCAACCCAATTGAGATGGTTTGGGATGAGTTGGACTGCAGAGTGAAGGAAAAGCAGCCAACAAGTGCTCAGCATATGTGGGAACTCCTTCAAGACTGTGGGAAAAGCATTCCAGGTGAAGCTGGTTGAGAGAATGCCAAGAGTGTGCAAAGCTGTCATCAAGGCAAAGGGTGGCTACTTTGAAGGATCTCAAATATAAAATATATTTTTGATTTGTTTAACACTTTTTTGGTTACTACATGATTCCATATGTGTTATTTCATAGTTTTGATGTCTTCACTATTATTCTACAATGTAGAATATAGTAAAAATAAAGAAAAAACCCTGGAATGAGTAGGTGTGTCCAAACATTTGACTGGTACTGTACATACTATATACTATTAGTTCATTTTAGTATACCGTGAACGAACGGTATCCTTTCAGTTGAGCGTCCAACGCTACACCTGTCTACCGGAAGTTGATGCTGTTGCTATGCAAACTCTTGCATAGCAACAAATGACTAGCTAGACATCTTACGACCGAAGGGTATGTTTGTAAATTAAATCTGGAGTGCCAGAGGGCACTCAGTGTGCTCTGGACGTTCGTGAATTCAGAGCGGTCAGAGCTCTGGCCGAGGAGTAGGGTTGATCCGAGCATTTTGACCTCACAACGGCAGTCAAGCACCCAAGCTAACTGGCTAACGTTGGCTAGCTACTTCCAGACACAAATGAGAGAACAGCTCACTCTGACCATTTTACTCGCCCTAGCAGAGCTGGTTAGGCTGTTTTCATGTTATCCAGAGCGTTGGTGACTGTAACTGTGCTGCTGGTAACAATTTAATTACACTTTTTTTTGCTGACGTTTACTGACACCGGCCATATTCAACTCAGACGGGAGCGCTCTGAAATCGGAGTAGATTGCCAGAATTAACAATGTCCATTGAGAACGCACAACGACTATACCACTTAGCTAAGAATGACGTGAATAATCAAGTCAATAAACGTTAGGTAGTTAGTTAGTTAGCAAATAGTTAATATACTGGCAAGTTCCATGTATTAGTAGCCAACTAACGTTAGGTAGCTAGCTAACATACCGGTACATACTGCTGTAATGCTATGCGGTTCGTAAGGATAGCGTAGCTAACAAATAGTCAGCCAACATAACGTGTAACCTAATTTATTTGAAAAGTCATTACTATACTACATTGCTTAACATTTTCTTAACATTTGTCATAATTAGTTAAAGCACTGAATTTCTATCTGCTGTCGTCAGACTACGGCTGCATATTTTCCACCATTTTCTGAAGAATTGCATTATTTGTCCCTAAAAGCATGAAAATAGTGTCCACTGCTTGTACACTACGACCAATAAGCATACTACATACTCAAATCACGTCACAAATAGTACGGTTAGTGCGGTTAGTATGATAACACAGCTAAGGTTTGCGTCATCAGCTGTTTGGTTGTTGGATACCTGCAGCTATTAGGCTTAAGGTTATTACATTAATGCATTCAACTAATGTCCACATTTCAGAGGTTGTTGTGACTAAATATACCAACATGTGTCCACTGATAGTCTAGCGATACATTCTGATCCATAGTCACCATACTTCCTGAATGTCAGTCTTTTCAACCACATGTCACTCTGATAGTAACAACCTCGTCTCCAGCCTCAACGAGAGAGAGAGAGAGAGAGAGATGTTTTGAAGCAGGAGCTGCTGGTGGTAAATGCGACCATCATAAAATTCCACATAGAAGCTGAAGAAGGAGCAAAACACCATAAAAAAAGTAGTGACTAACTGCACCACTAAATACACAGAAAAATGTATATATTTTTGCAAAAAGCATTCTCTGAATTTGGGGCACGCCACCATTAAACCCCCCCAAAATAAAAAAATGTAGTCACACTGCCAACCAGCTCTAGTTCAGTTCAGTGGCGACCCATCATTCAGGGCGGGTGGGGTGGAGCCCCTCCCATTTAGCTAAATAAAATACAAATATATTTTTTGTTGTTGCCTGTTTTGCATGTTATTTTGGCATTAATTCGTGTAACATTTCAGTTTGCAAACAATGTAAAAAAATATGTTTAAACATTGAGTTAATAAAGTCGCGTACAAACATGGTCTCTTTGTTGCTTTCTTGAGTAAGGCAGCTCCATAATGCAGGTGTTTCAGCCTAGCTCGGTGCTTTCTGTGGTGGTGTGGCAGCCAGCGGAACATACAGAGCGTAGGGGTTGGTAATGTTCTCTAGTTGCGCCGTGATTGGCTCAGTGTTCTGTCACTCGTGGGGACACTGTCACTGCAATATCGACGGGGAGAGCTAGAAAATTCAAGCCCCTTGGGTGCTGCCATATATTTATATTAGAAGTTCCCATCCAAGCAGGCTGCCTGTTCTGTTGCTTTCTGCCTGTTGTTTTCTGCCTGTTCTGTTGCTTTGTGCCTGTTCTGTTGCTTTGTGCCTGTTCTGTTGCTTGAGAAGTCAAACAGAGTGTGAGGTATTAACTAACAACGGTCTCAAGCATGTAGAGTTAGATAAAGTTACATGAGGTCAAATATACAGTCAGACACATAGATAATGTTACAGCAAGAATTCTGAGACTCTGACACACACACACACACACTGACACACACACACACTGACACACACACACACACACACACACACACACACACACACTGACACACACACACACACACACACACACACACTGACACACACACACACACACACACTGACACACACTGACACACTGACACACACACACACTGACACACACACACACACACACACACACACTGACACACACACACACACACTGACACACACACACACACACACACACACACACACACACACCTCAGCTGGACATCTGCTTTAGATTTCCCCTTTTCTGTGTGTCAGACTGGAGGTCTCTGGATACACACTATACCATCCTGTGACTGGAGGTCTCTGGATACACACTATACCATCCTGTGACTGGAGGTCTCTGGATACACACTATACCATCCTGTGACTGGAGGTCTCTGGATACACACTATACCATCCTGTGACTGGAGGTCTCTGGATACACACTATACCATCCTGTGTGTGTTTATGTGTTTCCAATGGAATCAAGAACCCTCCTCACAGCTTGTGGACAACAGTTCTGGCAGCTGGAAAAGCAGAGCTGGAGGGAACAAGACAGAATGACATGTCCAAGACACACCCACAGCAGGACAATATGGAGAAGTCATAGTGTGGGAGTCAGTGCTGGTGATGTCTCCTGGTCTGTCTCCAATCTGTCTGTCGGATTCACTAACACCGGAAATATAATACATCTCCAATAACTACAGTGAGGGAAAAAAGTATTTGATCCCCTGCTGATTTTGTACGTTTGCCCACTGACAAAGAAATGATCAGTCTATAATTTTAATGGTAGGTTTATTTGAACAGTGAGAGACAGAATAACAACAAAAACATCCAGAAAAACGCATGTCAAAAATGTTATGAATTGATTTGCATTTTAATGAGGGAAATAAGTATTTGACCCCTCTGCAAAACATGACTTAGTACTTGGTGGCAAAACCCTTGTTGGCAATCACAGAGGTCAGACGTTTCTTGTAGTTGGCCACCAGGTTTGCACACATCTCAGGAGGGATTTTGTCCCACTCCTCTTTGCAGATCTTCTCCAAGTCATTAAGGTTTCGAGGCTGACGTTTGGCAACTCGAATCTTCAGCTCCCTCCACAGATTTTCTATGGGATTAAGGTCTGGAGACTGGCTAGGCCACTCCAGGACATTAATGTGCTTCTTCTTGAGCCACTCCTTTGTTGCCTTGGCCGTGTGTTTTGGGTCATTGTCATGCTGGAATACCCATCCATGACCCATTTTCAATGCCCTGGCTGAGGGAAGGAGGTTCTCACCCAAGATTTGACGGTACATGGCCCCGTCCATCGTCTCTTTGATGCGGTGAAGTTGTCCTGTTCCCTTAGCAGAAAAACACCCCCAAAGCATAATGTTTTCGGTGGGGATGGTGTTCTTGGGGTCATAGGTAGCATTCCTCCTCCTCCAAACACGGCGAGTTGAGTTGATGCCAAAGAGCTCCATTTTGGTCTCATCTGACCACAACACTTTCCCCCAGTTCTCCTCTGAATCATTCAGATGTTCATTGGCAAACTTCAGACGGGCATGTATATGTGCTTTCTTGAGCAGGGGGACCTTGCGGGCGCTGCAGGATTTCAGTCCTTCACGGCGTAGTGTGTTACCAATTGTTTTCTTGGTGACTATGGTCCCAGCTGCCTTGAGATCATTAACAAGATCCTCCCGTGTAGTTCTGGGCTGATTCCTCACCGTTCTCATGATCATAGCAACTCCACGAGGTGAGATTTTGCATGGAGCCCCAGGCCGAGGGAGATTGACAGGTCTTTTGTGTTTCTTCCATTTGCGAATAATCGCACCAACTGTTGTCACCTTCTCACCAAGCTGCTTGGCGATGGTCTTGTAGCCCATTCCAGCCTTGTGTAGGTCTACAATCTTGTCCCTGACATCCTTGGAGAGCTCTTTGGTCTTGGCCATGGTGGAGAGTTTGGAATCTGATTGATTGATATCTTCTGTGGACAGGTGTATTTTATACAGGTAACAAACTGAGATTAGGAACACTCCCTTTAAGAGTGTGCTCCTAATCTCAGCTAATTACCTGTATAAAAGACACCTGGGAGCCAGAAATCCTTCTGATTGAGAGGGGGTCAAATACGTATTCCCCTCATTAAAATGAAAATCAATTTATAACATTTTTGACATGCGTTTTTCTGGATTTTTTTGTTGTTATTCTGTCTCTCACTGTTCAAATAAACCTACCATTAAAATTATAGACTGATCATTTCGTTGTCAGTGGGCAAACGTACAAAATCAGCAGGGGATCAAATACTTTTTTCCCTCACTGTATCTTTCTCAACATTAATGTATTTCATATTGCAGAGTTCTGGTCAGATTGGAATTGGAATTTCATGGCAGGCGGATTCCTGTGCTTTGTCCAGCGTTTAACAGGACTTTGCAACAATGGCAATTACCATGACGATGAAGCTAAGCAGCGTTCTAACTCTATCGGACAAACTCCGTCACTGGAAGGCCATACGTGTCGTAGCTAAGTCACTGGAAGGCCATACGTGTCGTAGCTAAGTCACTGGAAGGCCATACGTGTCGTAGCTAAGTCACTGGAAGGCCATACGTGTCGTAGCTAAGTCACTGGAAGGCCATACGTGTCGTAGATAAGTCACTAGAAGGCCATACGTGTCGTAGATAAGTCACTGGAGGGCCATACGTGTCGTAGCTAAGTCACTGGAAGGCCATACGTGTCGTAGCTAAGTCACTGGAGGGCCATACGTGTCGTAGCTAAGTCACTGGAAGGCCATACGTGTCGTAGCTAAGTCACTGGAAGGCCATATGTGTCGTAATTAAGTCACTGGAGGGCCATACGTGTCGTAGCTAAGTCACTGGAAGGCCATACGTGTCGTAGCTAAGTCACTGGAAGGCCATACGTGTCGTAGCTAAGTCACTGGAAGGCCATACGTGTCGTAGCTAAGTCACTGGAAGGCCATACGTGTCGTAGCTAAGTCACTGGAAGGCCATACGTGTCGTAGCTAAGTCACTGGAAGGCCATACGTGTCGTAGCTAAGTCACTGGAAGGCCATACGTGTCGTAGATAAGTCACTGGAAGGCCATACGTGTCGTAGCTAAGTCACTGGAAGGCCATACGTGTCGTAGCTAAGTCACTGGAAGGCCATACGTGTCGTAGCTAAGTCACTGGAAGGCCATACGTGTCGTAGCTAAGTCACTGGAAGGCCATACGTGTCGTAGCTAAGTCACTGGAAGGCCATACGTGTCGTAGCTAAGTCACTGGAAGGCCATACGTGTCATAGATAAGTCACTAGAAGGCCATACGTGTCGTAGATAAGTCACTGGAAGGCCATACGTGTCGTAGATAAGTCACTAGAAGGCCATACGTGTCGTAGCTAAGTCACTGGAAGGCCATACGTGTCGTAGCGAAGTCACTGGAAGGCCATACGTGTCGTAGCTAAGTCACTGGAGGGCCATACGTGTCGTAGCTAAGTCACTGGAAGGCCATACGTGTCGTAGCTAAGTCACTGGAAGGCCATACGTGTCGTAGCTAAGTCACTGGAAGGCCATACGTGTCGTAGCTAAGTCACTGGAAGGCCATACGTGTCGTAGCTAAGTCACTGGAAGGCCATACGTGTCGTAGCTAAGTCACTGGAAGGCCATACGTGTCGTAGCTAAGTCAATGGAAGGCCATACGTGTCGTAGCTAAGTCACTGGAAGGCCATACGTGTCGTAGATAAGTCACTGGAAGGCCATACGTGTCGTAGCTAAGTCACTGGAAGGCCATACGTGTCGTAGCTAAGTCACTGGAGGGCCATACGTGTCGTAGCTAAGTCACTGGAAGGCCATACGTGTCGTAGCTAAGTCACTGGAAGGCCATACGTGTCGTAGCTAAGTCACTGGAAGGCCATACGTGTCGTAGCTAAGTCACTGGAGGGCCATACGTGTCGTAGCTAAGTCACTGGAAGGCCATACGTGTCGTAGCTAAGTCACTGGAAGGCCATACGTGTCGTAGCTAAGTCACTGGAAGGCCATACGTGTCGTAGCTAAGTCACTGGAAGGCCATACGTGTCGTAGCTAAGTCACTGGAAGGCCATACGTGTCGTAGATAAGTCACTGGAAGGCCATACGTGTCGTAGCTAAGTCACTGGAAGGCCATACGTGTCGTAGCTAAGTCACTGGAAGGCCATACGTGTCGTAGCTAAGTCACTGGAAGGCCATACGTGTCGTAGCTAAGTCACTGGAAGGCCATACGTGTCGTAGATAAGTCACTGGAAGGCCATACGTGTCGTAGCTAAGTCACTGGAAGGCCATACGTGTCGTAGCTAAGTCACTGGAAGGCCATACATGTCGTAGCTAAGTCACTGGAAGGCCATACGTGTCGTAGCTAAGTCACTGGAAGGCCATACGTGTCGTAGCTAAGTCACTGGAAGGCCATACGTGTCGTAGCTAAGTCACTGGAAGGCCATACGTGTCGTAGATAAGTCACTGGAAGGCCATACGTGTCGTAGCTAAGTCACTGGAAGGCCATACGTGTCGTAGCTAATCATCCACAATCCTAAATGATACACCAAATATGGCTGCCAGTACAAACACCAGGGAAGGTTAATTGAATCAGAATATATTTTTTTTAGCTTAAGCTTCTATGATAGTATGTTCTATAACATCTCCTTCTATGACAGTATGTTCTATAACATCTCCTTCTATGACAGTATGTTCTATAACATCTCCTTCTATGACAGTATGTTCTATAACATCTCCTTCTATGACAGTATGTTCTATAACATCTCCTTCTATGACAGTAAAACAGGCCTGATGGAAACAGTAAAATGTCCTAATGTAGACAAAACAAAATACGCTGTACAATGTGGGATCTGTTTTTGTAGGTGAAATAGATAATGCAACAATTGCGGTGATTTAAGCGCAAATATTGATATAAAAAAACGTAATATGGCCGTAAACTCGGAGACACACGATGATATTCCGTTGTACTACCACCACGATGATATTCCGTTGTACTACCACCACGATGATATTCCGTTGTACTACCACCACGATGATATTCCGTTGTACTACCACCACGATGTGGAAAAGCGTGCAGAGCTGGTTAAATGCATGGTGATGAGCTTCATGCAAATGTTCACTAAATATCCAGGAGGGTAGGATATCATTTGGGGAGGGAATGGCCGGCAGGGATGTAGCTCAGTTGGTAGAGCATGGCGTTTGCAACGCCAGGGTTGTGGGTTCGTTTCCCACGGGGGGCCAGTATGAAAAAATAAATATAAAATAATGTATGCACTCACTAACTGTAAGTCGCTCTGGATAAGAGCATCTGCTAAATGACTAAAATGTAAAATGTAAAATTTGAATGATGCTGGTGACATGATTATCGCTGCTTGGCTGCCAATTATCAAATAAAAATGATCTGGCTTTCATCCATTCTCATCATATAACCCTGTCCACTTTTATCCATATCCATATCTCTGTTGTGACAAAACCATGAAATGGGTTTCCATGGCCGTGCAGCCTTGCACAAGCCTAAGATTACTATGCGCTGTCACGATCGTCTGAAGGAGCGGACCAATGCGCAGCGTTGCGAGTGAACATGATGACTTTATTAATTAAAGCAACCACGAAGAAAACAACAAATGACGATACGTGAAGTTCAAAATACTGAAACACACTAACAGCAACACAGAAACAATAACCCACAAAACAAAGGAGAAAACACACAGAATATATATGGCTCCCAATCAGAGATAACGAGCCGACAGCTGACACTCGTTACCTCCGATTGGGAGTCACAGACCAATCACCATAGACACAAACAAAATGAAACTCACCCATCCCCAACACCACCAAATGAAATACACCCAAACACATGAAAATGAACAACCCTGGCTCAATTCTCAAAGTCCATAGAGCCAGAGTGTCACAGTACCCCCCCCTAAAGGTGCGAACTCCGGGCGCACCAACATCAGGACTAGGGGAGGGTCTGGGTGGGCGTCTGTCCATGGTGGCGGCTCTGGCCCCGGTCGTGATCCCCACCCCACCACAGTCACAACCTGCTTCGGTAGCCTCCTCCCAATGACCACCCTCCAACTAACCCCACCTGGACTAAGGGGCAACACCGGACTAAGGGGCAGCATCGGCCTAAGGGGCAGCACCGGGATAAGGGGCAGCACCGGGATAAGGGGCAGCACCGGACTAAGGGGCGGCACCGGACTCAGGGGCAGCACCGGACTAAGGGGCAGCACCGGGCTAAAGGGCAGCACCGGACTAAGGGGCAGCACCGGGCTAAGGGGCATCACCTGACTAGATGGCGGATCCTGGCTGGCTGGCTCTGGCGGATCCTGGCGGGACGGCTCTGGCGGATCCTGGCGGGACGGCTCTGGCGGATCCTGGCGGGACGGCTCTGGCGGATCCTGGCTGGACGGCTCTGGCGGATCCTGGCTGGACGGCTCTGGCGGATCCTGGCTGGACGGCTCTGGCGGATCCTGGCTGGACGGCTCTGGCGGATCCTGGCTGGACGGCTCTGGCGGATCCTGGCTGGACGGCTCTGGCGGATCCTGGCGGGACGGCTCTGGCGGATCCTGGCGGGACGGCTCTGGCGGATCCTGGCGGGACGGCTCTGGCAGATCCTGGCTGGACGGCTCTGGCGGATCCTGGCTGGACGGCTCTGGCGGATCCTGGCTAGACGGCTCTGGCGGATCCTGGCTGGACTGCTCTGGCGGATCCCGGCGGGACGGCTCTGGCGGATCCAGGCTGGACGGCTCTGGCGGACCCTGGCTGGACGGCTCTGGCGGACCCTGGCTGGACGGCTCTGGCGGATCCCGGCTGGACGGCTCTGGCGGATCCCGGCTGGACGGCTCTGGCGGATCCCGGCTGGACGGCTCTGGCGGATCCTTGCTGGACGGCTCTGGCGGATCCTGGCTAGACGGCTCTGGCGGATCCTGGCTGGACGGCTCTGGCGGATCCTGGCTGGACGGCTCTGGCGGATCCTGGCTGGACGGCTCTGGCGGATCCTGGGTGGACGGCTCTGGCGGATCCTGGCTGGACGGCTCTGGCGGATCCTGGCTAGACGGCTCTGGCGGATCCTGGCTAGACGGCTCTGGCGGATCCTGGCTGGACGGCTCTGGCGGATCCTGGCGGGACGGCTCTGGCGGATCCAGGCTGGACGGCTCTGGCGGATCCTGGCGGGAAGGCTCTGGCGGATCCAGGCTGGACGGCTCTGGCGGATCCTGGCTGGACGGCTCTGGCTGCTCATGGCTGGCTGACGGATCTGGCTGCTCATGGCTGGCTGACGGATCTGGCTGCTCATGGCTGGCTGACGGATCTGGCTGCTCATGGCTGGCTGACGGATCTGGCTGCTCATGGCTGGCTGACGGATCTGGCTGCTCATGGCGGGCTGACGGATCTGGCTGCTCATGGCTGGCTGACGTATCTGGCTGCTCATGGCTGGCTGACGGATCTGGCTGCTCATGGCTGGCTGACGGATCTGGCTGCTCATGGCTGGCTGACGGGTCTGGCTGCTCATGGCTGGCTGACGGGTCTGGCTGCTCATGGCTGGCTGACGGATCTGGCTGCTCATGGCTGGCTGACGGATCTGGCTGCTCATGGCTGGCTGACGGATCTGGCTGCTCATGGCTGGCTAACGGATCTGGCTGCTCATGGCTGGCTGACGGATCTGGCTGCTCATGGCTGGCTGAAGGATCTGGCTGCTCATGGCTGGCTGACGGGTCTGGCTGCTCATGGCTGGCTGACGGGTCTGGCTGCTCATGGCTGGCTGACGGATCTGGCTGCTCATGGCTGGCTGACGGATCTGGCTGCTCATGGCTGGCTGACGGATCTGGCTGCTCATGGCTGGCTGATGGTGCTGGCTGGGAGGCTGGCGGTGGAGGCGGACCCCAGCCTCGGATTGCAGTCATCACCTCCAGCAGGGCGGCTCCCATCCGCAGGAGCTGCTCTTTCTGGTCCCGAACCCGAGCTTCCAGTCTAGTATGGGCTGCGTCGGCTCCTGCTGATTCCATAGCAGGTGTATGATTCTGTCTGGCGGAAGGCTCTAGCGGCTCCTGTCTGGCGGAAGGCTCTAAAGGCTCCTGGCAGACGGACGGCTTTGCAGGCTCAGTACAGACGGGCGGCTTATGCAGCGCTTGGCAGACGGGCAGTTCAGACGCCCTAGGGCAGACGGCAGACTCTGGCCGGCTGGCGACGCACATCGTGGACCTGGTGCGTGGAGTAGGAACAGGCCGGTCCATACCGGGAACACACACCAATGGCCTTAACTGCGGATCAGGAACGGGCCGGACCGGACTGGTAACACACTTCAGTCTCTCATGCCGTGCCACAACAACTTCCCTCCTTCCACTCGCCAATGGCTCCCGTACTCCGTTAGCCTTCTCTCCTTTTCTCCCTGTGGCAGCCTCCTGCTGCCCAGCTGCCCAAGCCATGTGCCCCCCCCAAAAAATTTCTTGGGGTTGCCTCTCTTCCACGGGCTTCCAGCCTCGCCTTCGCGCTGCCTCCTCGTACCACCTCCTCTCGGCTTTGGCTGCCTCCAGCTCTTCACGAGGGAGGCGATATTCTCCCGGTTGTGCCCAAGGATCCTTTCCGTCCAATAACTCTTCCCATGTCCCGACCTTAGGAGGCGTCCATAACTCCTGTGTAGGTAGGTCCTGTTGCCGCTTGTTACGCTGCTTGGTCCTTTTGTGGTGGGTTATTCTGTCACGATCGTCTGAAGGAGCGGACCAATGCGCAGCGTTGCGAGTGAACATGATGACTTTATTAATTAAAGCAACCACGAAGAAAACAACAAATGACGATACGTGAAGTTCAAAATACTGAAACACACTAACAGCAACACAGAAACAATAACCCACAAAACAAAGGAGAAAACACACAGAATATATATGGCTCCCAATCAGAGATAACGAGCCGACAGCTGACACTCGTTACCTCCGATTGGGAGTCACAGACCAATCACCATAGACACAAACAAAATGAAACTCACCCATCCCCAACACCACCAAATGAAATACACCCAAACACATGAAAATGAACAACCCTGGCTCAATTCTCAAAGTCCATAGAGCCAGAGTGTCACATGCGCAATGCCAACTGTCGGCTGGAGTGGTGTAAAGCTCACCGCAATTGGACTCTGGAGCAGTGGAAAAGCGTTCTCTGGAGTGATGAATCATGCTTCACCATCTAGCAGTCCGACTGACGAATCTGGGTTTAGCGGATACCAGGAGAACACTACCTGCCCCAATGCATAGTGCCAACTGTAAAGTTTGGTGGAGGAGGAATAATCGTCTGGGGCTTTTTTTCATGGTTCGGGCCCCTTAGTTCCAGTGAAGGGAAATCTTAACGCTACAGCAGACAATGTCATTCAGTGCATATAGTGTACATACCCTAAATAAATATACACATTATATATAATGTGTATATTTATGTTGTATTATATAGGGCACATTTGAAAAAGAGCCCTAGGTCTCAAGCAGTGGCGGCCAGTGCCGTTTAAGATGAGGTGGACCATTTTTTTTTTCAGGAGCTTGGCCTTATTTCTATTACAGCATATTGGATGTCTCTCATTCACATTCCATTCACCCAGTTCAATGTAACAGCGATAGGTTTAGGCTACTACATGATACTCAAATTTTCCTTATACCCATCATGAGGTTGCTACAAACCAGCCTATGGATGAAAGTTTACAACGTAGGTGCACACAGGTCGAGAGACACATTTGAGGAGACAGACTGTGGCACACTTGCCTGCATCTAGCTGATATAGGGTGTAATCATTAGTCCAACAGTTGCAAACGAGAGTTTCTATTGGACAAATTCAGGTATGTTTATCCCGTTTTGTTCCGTTTGGTTCCGTTTAAGAAATGTTTTTCAACAGAATCGGTGGAATGAATACACCCCTGATCATGCGTAAACTCAGTTCACTTTCATAGCAGCCACGTTGTATTCCTTCTCGCATCTATGCGCTCTCCTCCTCTCACCTTTTCCCTTCGCTTGTGATCTTCAATGCACAACACATCAACTGTACGTGAAAAAAAAAATCCAAGCCAAACCACTACACACACAACCTACATCGTTGTCACCATATTAGCTAAAGTAACGTCATAGTCAGCATAGCTAATAGAACTAACGCGTTAGTAAACCCGCTACAATCATGCAGTAACGTTACAGTTTACAGTCAGTAAGCAGTTACTCCGGCGGGCCCCAGTGGCAATAAATTAATAAAACCTTACCTTGACTTGGAAGAGTTCCAGTGTTGTGTTGGAAAGTCATAGCCAGCTAGCTAACATACCATCCCTCTGTTTGAATAGGTGTTTCAGTAGGCTAAACTAGATAGCTGCATTTGCTAGCGAAGTAAGTGAAACTGAAAAAAAATGACAATCTCTCTCTCTCTATTTCTCTCTTGCTTCACCTTCATCATGGAATAAATACATTTGTTTCAAAACTATTGTCTTTCTCTCCCCTCTGTAGCACATTACGGTCGGAGGCAGAGACGTTGACATACCTGGCGGTGATGCAACCGGTCAGGATGCTCTCGATGGTGCAGCTGTAGAACTTTTTGATTATCTGGGGACCCATGCCAAATCTTTTCAGTCTCCTGAGGGGGAAAAGGTGTTGTTGTGCCCTCTTCACAACTGTCTTGGTGTGTTTGGACCATGATAGTTTGTTGGTGATGTGGACACAAAGGAACTTGAAACTATCGATGCCTTTCCTATAGTCCACGATCATCTCCTTTGTCTTGCTCACATTGAGGGAGAGGTTGTTGTCCTGGCATCATACTGCCAGGTCTCTGACCTCCTCCCTATAGGCTGTCTCATCGTTATCGGTGATCAGGCATACCACTGTTGTGTTGTCAGCAAACTTAATGATGGTGTTGGGGTCGTGTTTGGCCATGCAGTCGTAGGTGAACAGGGCGTACAGAAGGGGACTAAGCACGCACCCCTGAGGAGCCCCAGTGTTGAGGATCAGCGTGGCAGATGTGTTGTTGCCTACCCTTACCACCTGGGGGCGGCCCGTCAGGAAGTCCAGGATCCAGTTGCAGAGGGAGGTGTTTAGTCCCAGGGTCCTTAGCTTAGTGATGAGCTTTGTGGGCACTATGGTGTTGAACGCTGAGCTGTAGTCAATGAACAGCATTCTCACATAGGTATTCCTTTTGTCCAGGTGGGAAAGGGCAGTGTGGAGTGCGATTGAGATTGCGTCATCTGTGGATCTGTTGGGGCGGTATGCAAATTGGAGTGGGTCTAGGGTTTCCGGGATGATGCTGTTGATGTGAGCCATGACCAGCCTTTCAAAGCACTTCATTGCTACCGACATGAGTGCTACGGGGCGGTAATCATTTAGGCAGCTTACCTTCCCTTCCTTGGGCACAGGGACTATGCTGGTCTGCTTGAAACATGTAGGTATTACAGACTCGGCCAGGGAGAGGTTGAAAATGTCAGTGAAGACACTTGCCAGTTGGTCCACACATCCTGGTAACGCATGATAGCGCATGATTTGAGTGCAAATCCTGGTAATCCGTCTGGCCCTGCGGCTTTGTGAAAGTTGACCTGCTTAAAGGTTACCGAGAGCATTATCTCACAGTCGTCCGGAACATCTGGTGCTCTCATGCATGCTTCAGTGTTGCTTGCCTCGAAGCGAGCATAAAAGGCATTTAGCTCGTCTGGTAGGCTCGCTTCACTGGGCAGCTTGCTCGCGGCTGAGTTTCCCTTTGTAGCCCTGCCATATCCGACGAGCATCAGAGCCGGTGAAGTAGGATTCAATCTTACTGTGTGTGGAGTAAAGGTGGTCTAGAGTTTTTTTCCCTCTGGTTGCACATCTGACATGCTGGTAGAAATGAGGTAAAATGGATTTAAGTTTGCCTGCATTAAAGTCCCCGGCCACTAGGAGCGCCGCTTCTGGATGAGCATTTTCTTGTTTGCTTATGGCCTTATACAGCTCGTTGAGTGTGGTCTTAGTGCCTGCATCGGTTTGTGGTGGTAAATAGACGGCTCCGAAAAATAGTGTGGTCTACAGCTTATCATGAGGTACTCTACCACAGGGGAGCAAAACCTCAAGACTTCTTTAATATTAGACATCGCGCATCAGCTGTTATTGACAGATAGACACACCCCTCCCCTCGTCTTACCAGACGTAGCTTCTCTGTCCTGCTGATGCATGGAAAATCCTGCCAGCTCTATATTATCCATGTCGTCGTTCAGTTCAAACGGCAGCCATCCCCTCCGGCGCCATTATTATCAACAACAAAAAAACTAAGATCTGCTGTTGGATCTGACAATGAATCTCGATGGTTGTACAGTCGTCTCAAATAGAAATATGAAGGACCTCAGCGTTACTCTGGACCCTGATGTCTCTTTTGACGAACATACACAAAATATTTCAAGAGCAGCTCAGCTTTTTTCCATCTTCGTAACATTGCAAAAATCTTAAACTTTTTGTCCTAAATTGATTCAGAAAAGCTAATCCATGCTTTTGTCAGTTCAAGATTAAACTACTGTAATGCTCTACTCTCCGGCTACGCGGATAAAGCACTATGTCAACTTCAGCTAGTGCTAAATACGGCTGCTAGAATCTTGACTAGAACCCCAAAATGTTATCATATTACTCCAGTGAACAGCCAGAAGAGGACTGGCCACCCCTCAGAGCCTGGTTCCTCTCTAGGTTGCTTCCTAGGTCTTGCTCTTTGGGTTTTAGGCTGATGTAAAAAGCGCTTTATAAATCAATTTGATTGATTGAGCACGTCAGCCTGCTGTAGTCTTTAGATCAGGGTTCTTCAATTCCGGTCCTGGAGGGCCGAAACACTTCTGTTTTTTATTTCTACCTGGTAGTTAATTGCACTCACCTGGTGTCCCAGGTCTGAATTAGCCCCTGATTAGAAGGAGAGGATGAAAAACAGAGGTGTTTCGGCCCTCCAGGACCGGAATTGAAGAACCCTGCTTGCTGCTATTCCAGTTTCAACTGTTCTGCCTGCGGTTATGGAACCCCTACCTGTCCCAGACCTGCTGTTTTAAACTCTTAATGATCGGCTATGAAAAGCCAACTGAGATTTATTCCTGATTATTATTTGACCATGCTTGTCACTTATGAACATTTTTGAACATCTTGGCATGGTTCTGTTATAATCTCCACCCGGCACAGCCAGAAGAGGACTGGCCACCCCTCATAGCCTGGTTCCTCTCTAGGTTTCTTCCTAGGTTTTCGCCTTTCTAGGGAGTTTTTCCTAGCCACCGTGCTTCTACACCTGCATTACTAGCTGTTTGGGGTTTTAGGCTGGGTTTCTGTACAGCACTTCGAGATATTAGCTGATGTAAGAAGGGCTATATAAAATAAAATTGATTGATTGATTGATTGATTTAGATCCTCTTTCCATCTAGACCTGCTGTCCTCACCATGACCTCTGACCCATTCTGCTCTCCTCACCGTGACCTCTGACCCATTCTGCTCTCCTCAACATGTTCTCTGACCTCTGACCCATTCTGCTGTCCTCACAGTGACCTCTGACTCGTTCTGCTGTCCTCACAGTGACCTCTGACCCATTCTACTCTCCTCACCATGTTCTCTGACCTCTGACCCATTCTGCTCTCCTCACCATGTTCTCTGGCCTCTGACCCATTCTGCTCTCCTCACCATGTTCTCTGACCTCTGACCCATTCTGCTGTCCTCACAGTGACCTCTGACCCATTCTGCTGTCCTCACAGTGACCTCTGACTCGTTCTGCTGTCCTCACAGTGACCTCTGACCCATTCTACTCTCCTCACCATGTTCTCTGACCTCTGACCCATTCTGCTCTCCTCACCATGTTCTCTGGCCTCTGACCCATTCTGCTGTCCTCACAGTGACCTCTGACCCATTCTGCTCTCCTCACAGTGACCTCTGACCCATTCTGCTCTCCTCCCCCATGTTCTCTGACCTCTGACCCATTCTGCTCTCCTCACCGTGACCTCTGACCCATTCTGCTCTCCTCACCATGTTCTCTGGCCTCTGACCCATTCTGCTGTCCTCACAGTGACCTCTGACCCATTCTGCTCTCCTCACAGTGACCTCTGACCCATTCTGCTCTCCTCCCCCATGTTCTCTGACCTCTGACCCATTCTGCTCTCCTCACCGTGACCTCTGACCCATTCTGCTCTCCTCACCATGTTCTCTGACCTCTGACCCATTCTGCTCTCCTCACAGTGACCTCTGTCTCGTTCTGCTGTCCTCACAGTGACCTCTGACCCATTCTGCTGTCCTCACCATGTTCTCTGGCCTCTGACCCATTCTGCTCTCCTCACCATGTTCTCTGACCTCTGACCCATTCTGCTGTCCTCACAGTGACCTCTGACCCATTCTGCTGTCCTCACAGTGACCTCTGACCCATTCTGCTCTCCTCACAGTGACCTCTGACCCATTCTGCTGTCCTCACAGTGACCTCTGACCCATTCTGCTCTCCTCCCCATGTTCTCTGACCTCTGACCCATTCTGCTGTCCTCACAGTGACCTCTGACCCATTCTGCTCTCCTCACCATGTTCTCTGACCTCTGACCCATTCTGCTCTCCTCACAGTGACCTCTGACCCATTCTGCTCTCCTCACAGTGACCTCTGACCCATTCTGCTCTCCTCACAGTGACCTCTGACTCGTTCTGCTGTCCTCACAGTGACCTCTGACCCATTCTGCTCTCCTCACCATGTTCTCTGACCTCTGACCCATTCTGCTCTCCTCACAGTGACCTCTGACCCATTCTGCTGTCCTCACAGTGACCTCTGACCCATTCTGCTCTCCTCACCATGTTCTCTGGCCTCTGACCCATTCTGCTCTCCTCACAGTGACCTCTGACCCATTCTGCTCTCCTCACAGTGACCTCTGACCCATTCTGCTCTCCTCACAGTGACCTCTGACCCATTCTGCTCTCCTCACAGTGACCTCTGACCCATTCTGCTCTCCTCACAGTGACCTCTGACCCATTCTGCTCTCCTCACAGTGACCTCTGACCCATTCTGCTGTCCTCACAGTGACCTCTGACCCATTCTGCTCTCCTCACCATGTTCTCTGGCCTCTGACCCATTCTGCTCTCCTCACAGTGACCTCTGACCCATTCTGCTCTCCTCACAGTGACCTCTGACCCATTCTGCTGTCCTCACAGTGACCTCTGACCCATTCTGCTCTCCTCACAGTGACCTCTGACCCATTCTGCTGTCCTCACCATGTTCTCTGTTCTCTGACCACTGAGGGAATTAAATACTTCTAGGATATTAATTATAGGAAACATGTACCAACAATATGTTGACTGACTGGTGTGTACACTGTAGACTACTATGAGTTAGTGGTTGTTACATGCAGTGTCATATGCTGGCCACTAGGTGTCCCCCAACCATTCAAATGATGACAGTTACTAGACATACTTTATTCACATATTGGTATAAGACACTGTACAACAATAAATACATCTCATCACAACACCAATACAGTGGCTTGCGAAAGTATTCACCCACCTTGGCATTTTTTCCTATTTTGTTGCCTTACAACCTGGAATTAAAATGGATTTTTTTGGGGTTTGTATCATTTGATTTACACAACATGCCTACCACTTTGAAGATTTAAAATATTTTTTATTGTGAAAAACAAGAAATAAGACAAAAAAACAGAACTTGAGCGTGCATAACTATTCACCCCCCCAAAGTCAATACTTTGTAGAGCCACCTTTTGCAGCAATTACAGCTGCAAGTCTCTTGGGGTATGTCTCTATAAGCTTGGCACATCTAGCCAATGGGATTTTTGCCCATTCTTCAAGGCAAAACTGCTCCAGCTCCTTCAAGTTGGAGGGGTTCCGCTGGTGTACAGCAATCTTTAAGTCATACCACAGATTCTCAATTGGATTGAGGTCTGGGCTTTGACTAGGCCATTCCAAGATATTTAAATGTTTCCCCTTAAACCACTCGAGTGTTGCTTTAGCAGTATGCTTTGGGTCATTGTCCTGCTGGAAGGTGAACCTCCGTCCCAGTCTCAAATCTCTGGAAGACTGAAACAGGTTTCCCTCAAGAATTTCCCTGTATTTAGCACCATCCATCATTCATTCAATTCTGACCAGTTTCCCAGTCCCTGCCGATGAAAAACATCCCCACAGCATGATACATTTTTCACCCATGACTGCGTAGCAATGCACGCCTCCAACTCAATCATCAAGTTTACAGACGACACAACAGTAGTAGGCTTGATTACCAACAACGATGAAACAGCCTACAGGGAGGAGGTGAGGGCTCTCAGAGTGTGGGGTCAGGAAAATAGCCTCAACAAAAATCACTCAACGTTAAAAAAGGAGGATCGTGGGGACAGCAGTGGAGAAGGTGGAAAGTTTTAAGTTCCTCGGCGTACACATCACTGACAAACTGAAATGGACCACCCACACAGACAGTGTGGTGAAGAAGGCGCAACAGCGTCTCTTCAACCTCTGGAGGCTGACGAAATTTGGCCTGTCACTAAAACCCTCAAAAACATTTACAGATGCACAATTGAGAGCTTCCTGTCGGGCTGTATCACCGCCTGGTACGGCAACTGCACCGCCCACAACCGCAGGGCTCTCCAGTTGGTGGTGCGGTCTGCAGAACGCATTCCCGGGGGCAAACTACCAGCCCTCCAGGACACCTACAGCACCCGATGTCACAGGAAGGCCAAAAAGATAATCAAGGACAACTACCACCCGAGCCACTGCCTGTTCACCCCGCTATCATCCAGAAGGCGAGGACAGTACGGGTGCATCAAAGCTGGGACTGAGAGACTGAAAAACAGCTTCTATCTCAAGGCCATCAGACTGTTAAACAGCCATCACTAGCACAGAGAGGCTGCTGCCTACATACAGACTTGAAAATCACTGGCCACTTTAATAAATGGAACACTAGTCACTTTAATAATGCCACTTTAATGTTTTCATATCTTGCATTACCCATCTCATATGTACAGTGGGGGAAAAAAGTATTTAGTCAGCCACCAATTGTGCAAGTTCTCCCACTTAAAAAGATGAGAGAGGCCTGTAATTTTCATCATAGGTACATGTCAACTATGACAGACAAAATGAGAATTTTTTTCTCCAGAAAATCACTGTAGGATTTTTAATGAATTTATTTGCAAATTATGGTGGAAAATAAGTATTTGGTCAATAACAAAAGTTTCTCAATACTTTGTTATATACCCTTTGTTGGCAATGACACAGGTCAAACGTTTTCTGTAAGTCTTCACAAGGTTTTCACACACTGTTGCTGGTATTTTGGCCCATTCCTCCATGCAGATCTCCTCTAGAGCAGTGATGTTTTGGGGCTGTCGCTGGGCAACACAGACTTTCAACTCCCTCCAAAGATTTTCTATGGGGTTGAGATCTGGAGACTGGCTAGGCCACTCCAGGACCATGAAATGCTTCTTACGAAGCCACTCCTTCGTTGCCCGGGCGGTGTGTTTGGGATCATTGTCATGCTGAAAGACCCAGCCACGTTTCATCTTCAATGCCCTTGCTGATGGAAGGAGGTTTTCACTCAAAATCTCACGATACATGGATCCATTCATTCTTTCCTTTACACGGATCAGTCGTCCTGGTCCCTTTGCAGAAAAACAGCCCCAAAGCATGATGTTTCCACCCCCATGCTTCACAGTAGGTATGGTGTTCTTTGGATGCAACTCAGCATTCTTTGTCCTCCAAACACGACGAGTTGAGTTTTTACCAAAAAGTTCTATTTTGGTTTCATCTGACCATATGACATTCTCCCAATCCTCTTCTGGATCATCCAAATGCACTCTAGCAAATTTCAGACGGGCCTGGACATGTACTGGCTTAAGCAGGGGGACACGTCTGGCACTGCAGGATTTGAGTCCCTGGCGGCGTAGTGTGTTACTGATGGTAGGCTTTGTTACTTTGGTCCCAGCTCTCTGCAGGTCATTCACTAGGTCCCCCCGTGTGGTTCTGGGATTTTTGCTCACCGTTCTTGTGATCATTTTGACCCCACGGGGTGAGATCTTGCGTGGAGCCCCAGATCGAGGGAGATTATCAGTGGTCTTGTATGTCTTCCATTCCCTAATAATTGCTCCCACAGTTGATTTCTTCAAACCAAGCTGCTTACCTATTGCAGATTCAGTCTTCCCAGCCTGGTGCAGGTCTACAATTTTGTTTCTGGTGTCCTTTGACAGCTCTTTGGTCTTGGCCATAGTGGAGTTTGGAGTGTGACTATTTGAGGTTGTGGACAGGTGTCTTTTATACTGATAACAAGTTCAAACAGGTGCCATTAATACAGGTAACGAGTGGAGGACAGAGGAGCCTCTTAAAGAAGAAGTTACAGGTCTGTGAGAGCCAGAAATCTTGCATGTTTGTAGGTGACCAAATACTTATTTTCCACCATAATTTGCAAATAAATTCATTACAAATCCTACAATGTGATTTTCTGGATTTTTTTTCTCATGTGTACCTATGATGAAAATTACAGGCCTCTCATCTTTTTAAGTGGGAGAACTTGCACAATTGGTGGCTGACTAAATACTTTTTTTCCCCACTGTATCTCCCCTATATAGACTGTCCCTTGAGAAAGCTTCCACTGTCTTCCTCTCTCCTCCCTATAGTATATCTCCCCTATATAGACTGTCCCTTGAGAAAGCTTCCACTGTCTTCCTCTCTCCTCCCTATAGTATATCTCCCCTATATAGACTGTCCCTTGAGAAAGCTTCCACTGTCTTTCTCTCTCCTCCCTACAGCTTGTTCCCCTCCCCAGTGGTGGATATGCCCCCTGTCTCAGCTGTGCTGGGTAGGGCCGGTTCTCTCTCTCTCTTTGTTCCTCTCCCCAGCGGTGGCTGTACCCCCTGTCTCTGCGGTTGTCTCCTGATAGTGGACCTGAAGCTTGATAGGCGTCGTCTGAAGCCCTCTCCAGAGAAGAAGTAGAGCAGCGGGTCGAAGCAGGAGTTGGAGGCAGCCAGACAGAGCGTCACCACCACACTCTTCTGCATGTACACCAGCTCCGAACAGGAAGTGGAAGTTTGGGACAGGAAGCTGAGGTGGACGGAGCGCTGGATGTGGTATGGCATGAAGCACAGCAGGAACGCCAGCATCACTATGACGATCATTCGGATGGCCTTAGACCCCGCCCCCTTCTGGCGCTGCGCAGTGTGTTGCCGTGACAGCAGGGCCCGGATGATCCCGGCGTAGCACAGCAGGATGACCAGGAAGGGAAGCACGAAGCCCACGGCCAATGAGAAGTAGTTGAGCATGATGAGCTTGTTAAGCCCGCCCCTTGTGCTGCGCTCTGGAGGCTCGAAGCACTTGGTCTTATTGGTGGCTGGGTGGAGGTGTTGACCAGTCATGAGGAAGGGGGAGGAGACAGTGCAGATGAACACCCAGATACAGACACACACCAGACGGGCGCGGCGCTCTGAGACCAGGCGCAGGTTCTGCACGGGGAACACGATGGCGAGGAAGCGCGTGACGGACATGGCGGTCATGAAGAACACGCTGCAGTAGAGGTTCACGTAGAGGGCATAGGATGAAACCCTGCACAGGAAGTCTCCCAGGTTCCACTGACCCTGAGGGAGAGGATCAACAACAACAATAATCTATTTTAATAGCATCTCAAAGCCCGGGATTCATTCAAAGGTGCGTTGTCGACAATGTGCCTTTTAAAGGCAGTTTCCCCCGACGTAAATTACCTGTAAAAGTCAAGTGAAATGTGCTTGTCGACAACTCACCTTTGATTGAATTCTGCCAAAATGCTGTTACAGAGCACAACCCCCCCCCCAGTCATTACTACCTTATTAACGTAGTAGAGGACCCGTAGTGGAAGCGTAGAGACGCACAGCAGGTCGGACACGGCCAAGTTCAACATATAGATGTGGAACGCAGAACGCTGCCGAAAGGTTTTGACCAGAACCAGCAGGGCGAAACCGTTACCGGCCAGGCCGAACACCGTGATGATAGAGTACACTGTAGAGTACACCTGGAGAGACAGAAACACCTGGTAACAGACAGCGGAGTACACCTGGAGAGACAGAAACACCTGGTAACAGACAGCAGAGTACACCTGGAGAGACAGAAACACCTGGTAACAGACAGCAGAGTACACCTGGAGAGACAGAAACACCTGGTAACAGACAGCAGAGTACACCTGGAGAGACAGAAACACCTGGTAACAGACAGTAGAGTACACCTGGAGAGACAGAAACACCTGGTAACAGACAGTAGAGTACACCTGGAGAGACAGAAACACCTGGTAACAGACAGTAGAGTACACCTGGAGAGACAGAAACACCTGGTAACAGACAGTAGAGTACACCTGGAGAGACAGAAACACCTGGTAACAGACAGTAGAGTACACCTGGAGAGACAGAAACACCTGGTAACAGACAGTAGAGTACACCTGGAGAGACAGAAACACCTGGTAACAGACAGCAGAGTACACCTGGAGAGACAGAAACACCTGGTAACAGACAGCAGAGTACACCTGGAGAGACAGAAACACCTGGTAACAGACAGTAGAGTACACCTGGAGAGACAGAAACACCTGGTAACAGACAGTAGAGTACACCTGGAGAGACAGAAACACCTGGTAACAGACAGTAGAGTACACCTGGAGAGACAGAAACACCTGGTAACAGACAGTAGAGTACACCTGGAGAGACAGAAACACCTGGTAACAGACAGTAGAGTACACCTGGAGAGACAGAAACACCTGGTAACAGACAGTAGAGTACACCTGGAGAGACAGAAACACCTGTTAACAGACAGTAGAGTACACCTGGAGAGACAGAAACACCTGGTAACAGACAGTAGAGTACACCTGGAGAGACAGAAACACCTGGTAACAGACAGTAGAGTACACCTGGAGAGACAGAAACACCTGGTAACAGACAGTAGAGTACACCTGGAGAGACAGAAACACCTGGTAACAGACAGCAGAGTACACCTGGAGAGACAGAAACACCTGGTAACAGACAGTAGAGTACACCTGGAGAGACAGAAACACCTGGTAACAGACAGCAGAGTACACCTGGAGAGACAGAAACACCTGGTAACAGACAGTAGAGTACACCTGGAGAGACAGAAACACCTGGTAACAGACAGCAGAGTACACCTGGAGAGACAGAAACACCTGGTAACAGACAGTAGAGTACACCTGGAGAGACAGAAACACCTGGTAACAGACAGTAGAGTACACATGGAGAGACAGAAACACCTGGTAACAGACAGTAGAGTACACCTGGAGAGACAGAAACACCTGGTAACAGACAGTAGAGTACACCTGGAGAGACAGAAACACCTGGTAACAGACAGTAGAGTACACCTGGAGAGACAGAAACACCTGGTAACAGACAGTAGAGTACACCTGGAGAGACAGAAACACCTGGTAACAGACAGTAGAGTACACCTGGAGAGACAGAAACACCTGGTAACAGACAGCAGAGTACACCTGGAGAGACAGAAACACCTGGTAACAGACAGTAGAGTACACCTGGAGAGACAGAAACACCTGGTAACAGACAGTAGAGTACACCTGGAGAGACAGAAACACCTGGTAACAGACAGTAGAGTACACCTGGAGAGACAGAAACACCAGGTAACAGACAGTAGAGTACACCTGGAGAGACAGTTGTCAGAGCACCTTACCGATCACTGCACCTGTACACAGCCCATCTGAAATTAGCCCACCCAACTACCTCATCCCCATATTGTTATTTATTTTGCTATTTTGCACCCCAGTATCTCTATTTGCACATCATCTTTTGCACATCTATCATTCCAAGTTACCTCCATAACTTGCTACATTTGCACACACTGTATATATATTTTCTGTTTGTATTTTTGACTTTATGTTTTGTTTTACCCCATATGTAACTCTGTGTTCTTGTTTTTAATCGCACTGCTTTGCTTTATCTTGGCCAGAACTTGTTCTCAACTGGCTTCCTGGTTAAATAAAGGTGAAATAAAATACAAAATAAACAAAAATACACCTGGTTACAGACAGACAGTAGAATACACCTGAGAGAGACAGACACCTTTTTTAATTGTCTACTATTTCGAATAATAAATGTGTAGTATATGTTGATGTGTTTATGTGCCGGGTATGATTCACGCTGCACCTTGGTCCGAAATCTCTGGAAGACTGAAACAGGTTTCCCTCAAGAATTTCCCTGTATTTAGCACCATCCATCATTCCTTCAATTCTGACCAGTTTCCCAGTCCCTGCCGATTAAAAACATCCCCACAGCATGATGCTGCCACCACCATGCTTCACCGTGGGTATGGTGTTCTCGGGGTGATGAGAGGTGTTGGGTTTACGCCAGACATAGTGTTTTCCTTGATGGCCAAAAAGCTCAATTTTAGTCTAATCTGACCAGAGTACCTTCTTCCATATGTTTGGGGAGTCTCCCACATGCCTTTTGGCGAACACCAAACATGTTTGCTTATTTTTTTCTTTAACCAATGGCTTTTTTCTGGCCACTCTTCCGTAAAGCCCAGCTCTGTGGAGTGAACGGCTTAAAGTGGTCCTATGGACAGATACTCCAATATCTGCTGTGGAGCTTTGCAGCTCCTTCAGGGTTATCTTTGGTCTCTTTGTTGTCTCTCTGATTAATGCCCTCCTTGCCTGGTCCGTGAGTTTTGGTGGGCGGCCCTCTCTTGGCAGGTTTGTTGTGGTGCCATATTCTTTCCATTTTTTAATAATGGATTTAATGGTGCTCCGTGGGATGTTCAAAGTTTCTGATATTTTTTTATAACCCAACCCTGATCTGTCCTTCTCCACAATTTTGTCCCTGACCTGTTTGGAGAGCTCCTTGGTCTTCATGGTGCCGCTTGCTTGGTGGTGCCCCTTGCTTAGTGGTGTTGCAGACTCTGGGGCCTTTCAGAACAGGTGTATATATACTGAGATCATGTGACAGATCATGTGACACTTAGATTGCACACAGGTGGGCTTTATGTAACTAATTATGTGACTTCTGAAGGTAATTGGTTGCACCAGATCTTATTTATTTACCTGTGCTGGATTGTCATCTCGTTACCAGGAAGGTGATTCACCTGTGCTGGCCCAGGTGATATTTAAGAGCGGCTGGCCCAGTGCTCCAGTGGCTTGGAGAGACATGGAAGGTTATCACTCTATTTGATTTATAGACAAACCTTTATCTGATCTTACATTTACATTTAAGTCATTTAGCAGACGCTCTTATCCAGAGCGACTTACAGGAGCAATTAGGGTTAAGTGCCTTGCTTAAGGGCACATCGACAGATTTTTCACCTAGTCGGCTCGGGGATTAGAACCAGCGACCTTTCGGTTACTGGCTCAAATACTTGTTCTCCCCACTGTATATAATAAATTATCAACCCTGCAAGTAATACAAGACTCTATTATTATGGTGGGAGATTATAATACTGTTTTAAATAGCTCAATGGACCGTAAAGGAAATCACACTACAAACTATCACCCTCATGCTCTTAAGGAAGTCGTGAATGTCATGGATACATTAGAACTAGTGGATATATTGAGGCTTAAATATCCTGATCTAGTGAGATATACATGGCGGAGACTCAATCAAGCTAGTCGTCTTGACTTATTTCTAATGTCATTCTTGTTGGTACCAACTGTTTAAAAAGTGTTGATAGGGGACAGAATGCGGTCGGACCATCATATAATTGGCATATACGTTACTCTTACTGAATTTCCACGTGGACGAGGATATTGGAAATTTAATCAAAGCCTATTGGATGATAACTTGTTTTTAACTAGGACAGAGGAATTTATAACTGTTTTTTTCCGACATAACATAGGTACAGCAAATCCCCTTATTGTATGGGACATGCCTTGCCTATTGCTGTTTGGGCTAGTTCTTATTGTACTATTTCACTGTAGATCCCCCAGCCCAGCTCAACCTGCCTTAGACAGCTCCTTTGTTCCACCCCCCATACACACGGAGAACGGCTCAATCTGTGCCTCCAGTGATGCTATCTTTTTCATCGTTACCCAACGCTTAGGTTTACTTCCACTGTACTCATATCCTTCCATATCCTTGTCTGTACATAATGCCCTGAATCTATTCTACAACGCCCGGAAATCTGTCCCTTTATTTCTCTGTACCCAACGCACTAGAAGACCAGTTCTTAAAGCCTTTAGCCGTATCCTTATTCTATTCCTCCTCTGTTCCTCTGGTGATGTAGAGGTTAACCCAGGCCCTGTAGCCCCCAGTATCACTCCTACTCCCCAGGAGCTATCATTTGTTGACTTCTGTAACCGTAAAAGCCTTGGTTTTCTGCACGTTAACATCAGAAGCCTCCTTCCTAAGTTTTAGTTATTCACTGCGTTAGCACACTCCGCCAACCCTGATGTTCTAGCAGTGTCTGAATCCTGGCTTAGGAAGGCCACCAAAAATTCAGAAATGTCCATCCCCAACTACAACATTTTCCGTCTAGATAGAAATGCCAAAGGGGGGGAGTTGCAATCTACTGTAGAGATAGCCTGCAGAGCTCTATCATACTATCCAGGTCTGTGCCCAAACAGTTTGAGCTTCTACTTCTAAAAATCCACCTTTCCAGAAATAAGTCTCACTGTTGCAGCTTGCTACAGACCCCCCTCAGCCCCCAGCTGTGCCCTGGACACCATATGTGAATTGATTGCCCCCCATCTATCCTCAGAATTCGTACTGCTTGGTGACCTAAACTGGGATATGCTTAACACCCCAGCCGTTCTACAATCTAAACTAGATGATGGTCCTCTGTAGCTCAGCTGGTAGAGCATGGCGCTTGTAACGCCAAGGTAGTGGGTTCGATCCCCGGGACCACCCATACACAAAAATGTATGCACGCATGACTGTAAGTCGCTTTGGATAAAAGCGTCTGCTAAATGGCATATTATTTATTATTTACATGCCCTCAATCTCAGACAAATTATCAAGGAACCTACCAGGTACAACCCTAAATCCGTAAACATGGGCACCTTCATACAGTGGGGAAAAAAAGTATTTAGTCAGCCACCAATTGTGCAAGTTCTCCCACTTAAAAAGATGAGAGAGGCCTGTAATTTTCATCATGGGTACACGTCAACTATGACAGACAAAATGAGAAAAAAAAATCCAGAAAATCACATTGTAGGATTTTTAATGAATGTATTTGCAAATTATGGTGGAAAATAAGTATTTGGTCAATAACAAAAGTTTCTCAATACTTTGTTATATACCCTTTGTTGGCAATGACACAGGTCAAACGTTTTCTGTAAGTCTTCACAAGGTTTTCACACACTGTTGCTGGTATTTTGGCCCATTCCTCCATGCAGATCTCCTCTAGAGCAGTGATGTTTTGGGGCTGTCGCTGGGCAACGAAGACTTTCAACTCCCTCCAAAGATTTTCTATGGGGTTGAGATCTGGAGACTGGCTAGGCCACTCCAGGACCTTGAAATGCTTCTTACGAAGCCACTCCTTCGTTGCCCGGGCGGTGTGTTTGGGATCATTGTCATGCTGAAAGACCCAGCCACGTTTCATCTTCAATGCCCTTGCTGATGGAAGGAGGTTTTCACTCAAAATCTCACGATACATGGCCCCATTCATTCGTTCCTTTACACGGATCAGTCGTCCTGGTCCCTTTGCAGAAAAACAGCCCCAAAGCATGATGTTTCCACCCCCATACTTCACAGTAGGTATGGTGTTCTTTGGATGCAACTCAGCATTCTTTGTCCTCCAAACACGACGAGTTGAGTTTTTACCAAAAAGTTCTATTTTGGTTTCATCTGACCATATGACATTCTCCCAATCCTCTTCTGGATCATCCAAATGCACTCTAGCAAACTTCAGACAGGCCTGGACATGTACTGGCTTAAGCAGGCGGACACGTCTTGCACTGCAGGATTTGAGTCCCTGGCGGCGTAGTGTGTTACTGATGGTAGGCTTTGTTACTTTGGTCCCAGCTCTCTGCAGGTCATTCACTAGGTCCCCCCGTGTGGTTCTGGGATTTTTGCTCACCGTTCTTGTGATCATTTTGACCCTACGGGGTGAGATCTTGCGTGGAGCCCCAGATCGAGGGAGATTATCAGTGGTCTTGTATGTCTTCCATTTCCTAATAATTGCTCCCACAGTTGATTTCTTCAAACCAAGCTGCTTACCTATTGCAGATTCAGTCTTCCCAGCCTGGTGCAGGTCTACAATTTTGTTTCTGGTGTCCTTTGTCAGCTCTTTGGTCTTGGCCATAGTGGAGTTTGGAGTGTGACTGTTTGAGGTTGTGGACAGGTGTCTTTTATACTGATAACAAGTTCAAACAGATGCCATTAATACAGGTAACGAGTGGAAGACAGAGGAGCCTCTTAAAGAAGAAGTTACAGGTCTGTGAGAGCCAGAAATCTTGCTTGTTTGTAGGTGACCAAATACTTATTTTCCACCATAATTTGCAAATAAATTCATAAAAAATCCTACAATGTGATTTTCTGGAAAAGAAATTCTCAATTTGTCTTTCATAGTTGACGTGTACCTATGATGAAAATTACAGGCCTCTCTCATCTTTTTAAGTGGGAGAACTTGCACAAATAGTGGCTGACTAAATACTTTTTTTCCCCACTGTAGATATCATCCTGATTAATCTACCCTCTAAATACACCTCAGCTGTCTTCAACCAGGATCTCAGCGATCACTGCCTCATTGCCTGCGTCCATAATGGGTCCGCGGTCAAACGACCACCCCTCATCACTGTCAAACGCTAAAAACACTTTAGCAAGCAGGCCTTTCTAATTGACCTGGCCCGTGTATCCTGGATGGATATTGACCTCATTCCGTCAGAAGAGGATGCCTGGTTGGTCTTTAAAAGTGCTTTCCTCTCCATCTTAAATAAGCATGCCCCATTCAAAAAATTCAGAACTAAGAACAGATATAGCCCCTGGTTCACCCCAGACTTGACTACCCTTGACCAGCACAAAAACATCCTGTGGCGTACTGCATTAGCATCGAACAGCCCCCGCGATATGCAACTTTTCATGGAAGTCAGGAACCAATATACACAATCAGTTAGGAAAGCAAAGGCTATCTTTTTCAAACAGAAATGTGCATCCTGTAGCACTAACTCCAAAAAGTTTTGCGACACTGTAAAGTCCATGGAGAATAAGAGCACCTCCTCCCAGCTGCCCACTGCACTGGGGCTAGGAAACACTGTCACCACCGATAAATCTACGATAATCGAGAATTTCAAAAAGCATTTTGCTACGGCTGGCCATGCTTTCCACCTGGCTACCCCTACCCCGGCCACCAGCTCTGCACCCTACGCTGCAACTTGCCCATGCACCCCCCCGCTTCTCCTTCACCCAAATTCAGACAGCTGATGTTCTGAAAGAGCTGCAAAATCTGGGCCCCTACAAATCAGCTGGGCTAGACAATCTGGACCCTTTCTTTCTAAAATGAGCTGCCAAAATTGTTGCAACCCCTATTACTAGCCTGTTCAACCACTCTTTTGTATCGTCTGAGATCCCCAGAGATTGGAAAGCTGCCACGGTCATCCCCCTCTTCAAAGGGAGTGACACTCTTGATTCAAACTGTTACAGATCTATATCCATCCTGCCCTGCCTTTCGAAAGTATTTGAAAGCCAAGTTAACAGATCACCGACCATTTTGAATCCCACCGTACCGTCTCCGCTATGCAATCTGGTTTCCGAGCTGGTCATGGGTGCACCTCAGCCACGCTCAAGGTCCTAAACAATATTATAACCGCGATCGATAAAAGACAGTACTGTGCAGCCGTCTTCATCGACCTGGCCAAGGATTTCGACTCTGTCAATCACCGCATTCTTATTGGCAGACTAAATAGCCTTGGTTTCTCAAATGACTGCCTCGCCTGGTTCACCAACTACTTCTCAGATAGAGTTCAATGTGTCAAATCGGAGGGCCTGTTGTCTGGACCTATGGCAGTCTTTATGGGGGTGCCACAGGGTTCAATTCTCAGGCCGACTCTTTCTCTGTGTATATCAATGATGTCGCTCTTGCTGCTGGTGACTCTCAGATCCACCTCTACGCAGACAACACCATTTTGTATACATCTGGCCCTTCATTGGACACTGTGTTAACAAATCTCCAAATGAGCTTCAATGCCATACAACACTCCTTCCGTAGCCTCCAACTGCTCTTAAACACTAGTAAAACTAAATGCATGCTCTTCAATCGAACGCTGCTTGCACCCGCCCGCCCGACTAGAATCACTACTCTCGACGGGTCTGACCTAGAGTATGTGGACAACTACAAATACCTAGGTGTCTGGTTAGACTGTAAACTCTCCTTCCAGACTCACATTAAGCATCTCCAATCCAAAGTTAAATCTAGAATCGGCTTCCTATTTCGCAACAAAGCCTCCTTCACTCATGCTGCCAAACATGCCCTCGTAAAAATGACTATCCTACCGATCCTTGACTTCGCCGATGTCATTTACAAAACAGCCTCCAACACTCTACTCAGCAAAATAATTACAATTAGTATTAACACTGGAATGATAGATGTGCAAGAGATGATGTGCAAATAGAGATACTGGGGTGCAAATGAGCAAAATAAATAACAATATGGGGATGAGGTAGTTGTTCTAAAAGCTTCTATTCTCATTGTTTCTACAGATTGTAAATTGAAAATAATTGTTTTTGCTAAAAGTATTATTATATTATTGATTGATTGACTATGACTTTTCAGATCACCCAGTAATGCTATCTGCAAGGTTAGCTCCAGTTAAATATTGCAATCCTTTAGCCATTCCTGGACCTGTGTCCAAAAACAAGCTACAAATGAACAGTACCAAAACAACTGATCTAATGATTCTGTCTCAATTTTTTATTTATTTAACCTTTATTTAACCAGGTAAGCCAGTTGAGAACAAGTTCTCATTTACAACTGCGACCTGGCCAAGATAAA
>NW_028158061.1:0-31921 GCF_964263955.1 Coregonus lavaretus
TCATTAATTTCCTTATAGAATCATAGACGCGCCAAGGGTTCTGGAGGAGCTGCAGCACCCTTGATGAATTGAATTACTGCTGTCTGCTCAGAAATAAATAAAATAATTCACAATAGCCTACTACACCATGAGAAGGCCTATAATTTAGCCACAGATGATCAATAGCTTCTTTTTAAAAATAGCATAGTTGTGGATTGTATGTAGCCCAATAACAAGACATAGCCTACAGTCAGGAACACTCAGCAAATCTGTCAGTGAACAGCATGCAGACAAAACTGGCCTTTCGCAATATTTCAAATACAATCGCGGAAAACACAGGTTGGAAAGAAAATGGCGCCTGCTGAAAAGAGAAGACTAATCTGTCTGCTGTAGGCCACCAAAATACCAACTTCCAAATATTATTTTACAAAGTAAAACAAGAGAGAGGTTTTTGTTACGAACGCATTGGCTATCATGGGCAAGTGAGCTGTCAGTGAAAATGGAAAGCATTTTTAGGACTATAATTTCCTCCTCATATTGTATACTACAATACTGTATGTGTCTCCAAACACCTAGGCAATTGATGGATTCAAGGTCATTTTTATTGATCTCTGATTCTCAGTTTGTCAGTGTCAAAGTAGCCTGTCAATTCGATAATTTGTGCTGTATAAAGTCTCCAGTCATGTAAAATGACAGAATTGCGTGAAATGCGTTTATAAAAGGCCAAATTTTTCCCATACCCTAGGCTACTAAAAATTGTTCCTCGTGTGCAACTTCTGCAAGTGCCTCTACTCTACTGCTCTATGCAACTATGCAAATGCAATGATATGCATGCAATGCTTTATTATAAAGGTCGTTTTTTTTAAAATCTCATCCATTCCAGTACCTCAGAGCTCCCCAGGTCACCCCCCTCTTGTGCTCACTTTTTGTTCCGGCACCGCACGATTTACAAATTAAGCACTGAATATACTGTATTGTACAAAATGGAGTCAAACAATTTTAGATACCAAATCCTACGAGGTTGGTTAGCTGCACAAAGCAAGATTGACTGTCAGTAGAACCGATGTGGATGTGGTGGAGGAGTCAGGCGCAGGACACAGAGGCTTCGTCCAACAGACTTTACTAGTCAAAAGTGCTAAATTACAATACACGGCCTCGAAAACAAACAGAGGCGAGTGAATATGTAAACCATGCGTAAACACTAAACAAACAAACAGAGCGTCAAAACGCAGCTCCGAAAATACAGGCAGACAACAACACACAATCTAACCAATACCAAACAGGGAACTTATAGGACACGTAATCAGAACACAAACAGACACAGGTGTACAAGACAGACCAAAGCAATCATACCACGAAACATTCAACGGTGGCAGCTAGTACTCCGGGGACGGCGAACGCCGAAGCCTGCCCGAACCAGGAGGAGGAGCAGCCTCGGCCGAAACCGTGACAGTACCCCCCCCCCCTTGACGCGCGGCTCCAGCCGTGCGCCGACCCCGGCCTCGGGGACGGCCAGGAGGACGCGGACCCGGGCGCGTGGGATGCCCACGGTGGAACTCAGTCAGGAGGGATGGATCTAGGATGTCCCTCCTAGGCACCCAGCACCGTTCCTCCGGACCGTACCCCTCCCACTCCACGAGATACTGGAAACCACTCATCCGGCGCCTCGAGTCCAAGATGGTCCGGACCCTGTACGCCGGGGCCCCCTCGATGTCCAAAGGGGGCGGAGGGGTCTCTCCTATCTCATCTTCTTGGAGTGGGCCAGCTACCACCGGCCTGAGAAGAGACACATGGAACGAGGGGTTAATATTCTTGTACTCAATAGGCAGTTGTAACCTGTAACACACCTCGTTCAATCTTCTCAGGACTTTAAAGGGCCCCACAAACCGCCGACCCAGCGTCCGGCAGGGCAGGCGGAGGGGCAGGTTTCGAGTCGAGAGCCAGACGCGATCTCCCGGTGCGTACACCGGTCCCTCACTGCGGTGGCGATCGGCGCTCGCCTTTTGTTGACGGATGGCCCGCTGCAGATGGACATGGGCAGCGGCCCACGTCTCCTCCGAGCGCCGAATCCACTCGTCCACCGCAGGGGCCTCGATCTGGCTCTCGTGCCACGGTGCCAGGACCGGCTGATACCCTAAAACACACTGGAAAGGTGTTAAGTTGGTGGAGGAGTGGCGGAGAGAGTTCTGGGCCACCTCTGCCCAGGGGATATACCTAGACCACTCCTCCGGCCGGTCCCGGCAATAGGACCTCAGAAACCTACCCACATCCTGGTTGACTCGTTCAACCTGCCCATTGCTCTCTGGGTGGTACCCCGAGGTAAGGCTCACCGAGACCCCCAAGTGTTCCATGAACGCCCCCCAGACTCTGGAGGTGAACTTTTGGACCTCGGTCAGACACAATATCCTCGGGGACCCCATAGTGCCGGAACACGTGGGTAAATAGGGCCTCGGCGGTCTGTAGGGCAGTAGGGAGACCCGGCATTGGGAGGAGACGACAGGCCTTGGAGAACCGATCCACAACGACCAAAATGGTGGTATTCCCCTGGGAAGGGGGTAGGTCGGTTACAAAATCCACCGAGAGGTGGGACCATGGTCGTTGTGGAACGGGCAGGGGATGTAACTTACCCCTGGGCAAATGTCTAGGCGCCTTACACTGGGCACACACCGAGCAGGAGGAGACATAAACCCTCACATCCTTAGCTAACGTTGGCCACCAGTATTTCACGCTAAGGCAGTGCACTGTCCGGCCAATACCTGGATGTCCAGAGGAGGGTTGATGTATGAGCCCAATAAATAAGACGATCACGAACCTCGAGCGGAACGTACGTCCGCCCCACAGGACACTCGGGGGGAGTAGGGTCGGTACGCAGTGCCCGCTCGATTTCCGCATCGACCTCCCATACCACCGGAGCCACCAGACAAGACTCCGGCAGTATGGAAGTAGGCTCAATGGCCCTCTCCTCTGTGTCATACCGCCGGGACAGGGCGTCTGCCTTACCGTTCTGGGACCCTGGGATGTATGTGATCTTAAAAACAAACCGGGTCAGGAACATGTTCCACCTAGCCTGACGAGGGTTCAATCTCCTAGCTGCCCGGATGTACTCCAGGTTACGGTGATCAGTCAGAATGAGGAAAGGGTGTTGAGCCCCCTCAAGCCAATGCCTCCACACCTTTAGGGCCTGGACTACAGCTAACAACTCCCTGTCCCCAACGTCATAATTGCGCTCCGCCGAGCTGAGCTTCTTGGAGTAGAACGCACAGGGGCGGAGCTTAGGTGGCGTGCCGGACCGTTGTGACAGGACTGCCCCAATACCGGTCTCGGACGCGTCTACCTCTACTTGGAATGGTAAAGAGGGATCCGGATGCGCCAGCACCGGGGCCGAGGTGAACAGGTTCTTCAGTTTGACAAATGCCCTGTCCGCCTCAGCTGACCACTGCAAACGAACCGGACCCCCCTTTAGCAGGGACGTAATGGGAGCTGCAACCTGTCCAAAGCCCCGGATAAACCTCCGGTAGTAATTAGCAAAACCCAAGAACTGCTGCACCTCTTTTACAGTGGTTGGAGTTTGCCAATTACGCACGGCCGACACACGGTCTACCTCTATCTCCACACCAGACGCGGACAACCGATAACCCAAAAAGGAGACGGACTCCTGGAAGAACAGGCATTTCTCTGCCTTGACATACAAGTCATGCTCCAACAGTCTTCTCAACACTCGGCGCACCAGGGCTACATGCTCGGCTCGTGTAGAAGAGTACACTAGGATGTCGTCGATGTACACGACCACACCCTGCCCATGCATGTCCCGGAAAATCTCGTCAACAAAGGATTGGAAGACTGAAGGAGCATTCATTAACCCGTATGGCATGACGAGATACTCGTAATGACCCGAGGTGGTACTAAATGCCGTTTTCCATTCATCCCCCTCCCTAATGCGCACCAGATTGTACGCGCTCCTGAGATCCAACTTTGTGAAGAACTGCGCTCCGCGTAATGACTCCGTCATAGTCGCAATCAGTGGAAGAGGGTAACTGTACTTAACCGTGATCTGATTGAGACTACGGTAATCAATACACGGGCGCAAACCCCCGTCCTTCTTCTTCACAAAGAAGAAACTCGAGGAAACCGGGGAAGTGGAGGACCGAATGTATCCCTGTGCCAAGGACTCGGCTATGTAAGTCTCCATAGCCGCAGTCTCCTCTTGAGACAGGGGATACACACGGCTCCGCGGAAGTGCCGCTCCTGTTTGGAGATTTATCGCACAGTCCCCCTGTCTATGAGGTGGTAGCCGTGTTGCCCTCGTTTTGCTGAACACAAGTGCTAAGTCCTCATACTCAGGGGGAATGCGCATTGCGGGCACTTGGTTCGGACTCTCTACCGAGGTCGCCCCTAAGGAAACACCTAGACATTTCCCTACACACTGGGCAGACCACTCCATAAGAGCCCTCTGTTGCCACGCAATGGTAGGATCATGGGCGCTTAACCAGGGAAGCCCCAGCACCACGGGGTACGCAGGAGAGTCAATCAGATAAAACTGAATGATCTCCTCATGACCCCCCTGCGTCGTCATCTTAAGTGGTGCTGTGACTTCTCTGATCAGCCCCGACCCCAACGGCCGGCTGTCTAGGGCGTGGACAGGAAAGGGGGCTTCTACCGGCCGAAGGGGAATTCCTAACCTATGACAAAATGCACGATCAATAAAATTCCCAGCTGCGCCTGAATCTACTAGCGCCTTATGCTGGGAATGAGGTGCCACCTGTGGAAATCTCACAGGAATACTCATGTGACCAACAGAGAGCTCTGGGTAAGTGGGGCGCCTACTCACCTGAAATGACTCCCCAGTGCGTGACCTGTTGTCCCCTCTCCCAGGAGACCCTCCCCAGCACCTGGCCGCGGTGTGTCCTCCACGGCCACAGTTGGTGCAGGGGATGGCCCCCCTCGGGTTCTCTCTCCTTCTCTCTCTTGCGCCAGCACCCCCGAGCTCCATGGGAATCGGCTCGGAGGTGCTGGAGGGTGGAATGGACGACCCCCACTCGGGACGTCCGCGGGTAGCCAGCAGGGTGTCGAGACGGATGGAGATGTCCACCAACTGGTCGAAGGATAGGTTGGTGTCCCTGCAGGCCAGCTCACGACGAACGTCCTCTCGTAGGCTACACCGGTAATGGTCGATGAGGGCCCTCTCATTTCACCCCGCATCCGCCGCTAGAGTCCGGAACTCCAGGGCGAACTCCTGTGCGCTCCTCTTCCCCTGTCGGAGGTGGAACAGACGCTCCCCCGCCGCCTTTCCCTCAGGTGGGTGATCGAAGACAGCCCTGAAGCGGCGGGAGAACTCTGCGTAGGTGATGGTAGCGGCGTCTATTCCCCTCCATTCGGCGTTGGCCCACTCCAACGCCTTGCCGGATAGACAGGAGATGAGGGCGGAGACGCTCTCGTATCCCGAGGGCGCTGGGTGTAGGGTAGCCAGGTAAAGTTCCACCTGCAGGAGGAACCACTGACACCCGGCTGCAGAACCGTCATATGCCCTCGGGAGCGAGAGCCGAATGCCCCTGGGTTCCGGTGCTGAGAGAGGAGGACTGGCCGTTGGTGATGGGATGGTGTAAGAGGACGTGGGCACCTCCCCAGTAACCAACCGGCGCAGAGTGTTGGACACCTCGTCCATGGCGGACCCAAGTTGCCGGATCATGGTGTCCTGATAGCTGATCCGTTCCTCCAGCGACTTGGGTGTCGCAGCTGCTCCTGCTGACTCCATGGTCGGTGTGTTGTTCTGTCAGTAGAACCGATGTGGATGTGGTGGAGGAGTCAGGCGCAGGACACAGAGGCTTCGTCCAACAGACTTTACTAGTCAAAAGTGCTAAATTACAATACACGGCCTCGAAAACAAACAGAGGCGAGTGAATACGTAAACCATGCGTAAACACTAAACAAACAAACAGAGCGTCAAAACGCAGCTCCGAAAATACAGGCAGACAACAACACACAATCTAACCAATACCAAACAGGGAACTTATAGGACACGTAATCAGAACACAAACAGACACAGGTGTACAAGACAGACCAAAGCAATCATACCACGAAACATTCAACGGTGGCAGCTAGTACTCCGGGGACGGCGAACGCCGAAGCCTGCCCGAACCAGGAGGAGGAGCAGCCTCGGCTGAAACCGTGACATTGACACATTTTCATATGAAAACAATGTATATTTTTATTTTTAAGTACATTTTGAAGACCGACACACAGAGCAGAACATTTCAGGTCTTCTGAGTGCAAACTTGAACAAGTATTTGATACACTGCCGACTTTGCAGGTTTACATACTTATAAAGCATGTAGAGGTCTGTAATTTTTATCATAGGTACACTTCAACTGCGAGAGACGGAATCTAAAACAAAAATTCAGAAAATCACATTGTATGATTTTTAAGTAATTAATTTGCATTTTATTGCATGACATAAGTATTTGATACATCAGAAAAGCAAAACTTAATATTTGGTACAGAAACCTTTGTTTGCAATTACAGAGATCATACGTTTCCTGTAGGTCTTGACCAGGTTTGCACACACTGCAGCAGGGATTTTGGCCCACTCCTCCATATATATATATATATATATATATATATATATATATATATATATATATACAGTGAGAGAAAAAAGTATTTGATCCCCTGCTGATTTTGTACGTTTGCCCACTGTCAAAGAAATGATCAGTCTATAATTTTAATGGTAGGTTTATTTGAACAGTGAGAGACAGAATAACAACAAAAAAATCCAGAAAAACGCATGTCAAAAATGTTATAAATAGATTTGCATTTTAATGAGGGAAATAAGTATTTGACTCCTCTGCAAAACATGACATAGTACTTGGTGGCAAAACCCTTGTTGGCAATCACAGAGGTCAGACGTTTCTTGTAGTTGGCCATCAGGTATGCACTCATCTCAGGAGGGATTTTGTCCCACTCCTCTTTGCAGATCTTCTCCAAGTCATTAAGGTTTGAAGGCTGACGTTTTGCAACTCGAACCTTCAGCTCCCTCCACAGATTTTTTATGGGATTAAGGTCTGGAGACTGGCTAGGCCACTCCAGGAACTTAATGTGCTTGTTCTTGAGCCACTCCTTTGTTGCCTTGGCCGTGTGTTTTGGGTCATTGTCATGCTGGAATACCCATCCACGACTCATTTTCAATGCCCTGGCTAAGGGAAGGAGGTTCTCACCCAAGATCTGACAGTACATGGCCCCTTCCATCGTCCCTTTGATGCGGTGAAGTTGTCCTGTCCCCTTAGCAGAAAAACACCCCCAAAGCATAATGTTTCCACCTCCATGTTTGATGGTGGGGATGGTGTTCTTGGGGTCATAGACAGCAATTCTCCTCCTCCAAACACGGCGAGTTGAGTTGATGCCAAAGAGCTCGATTTTTGTCTCATCTGACCACAACACTTTCACCCAGTTCTCCTGTGAATCATTCAGATGTTCATTGGCAAACTTCAGACGGGCCTGTATATGTGCTTTCTTGAGCAGGGGGACCTTGCGGGCGCTGCAGGATTTCAGTCCTTCACGGCGTAGTGTGTTACCAATTGTTTTGTTGGTGACTATGGTCCCAGCTGCCTTGAGATCATTGACAAGATCCTCCCGTGTAGTTCTGGGCTGATTCCTCACCGTTCTCATGATCATTGCAACTCCACGAGGTGAAATCTTGCATGGAGCCCCAGGCCGAGGGAGATTGACAGTTATTTTGTGTTTCTTCCATTTGCAAATAATCGCACCAACTGTTGTCACCTTCTCACCAAGCTGCTTGGCGATGGTCTTGTAGCCCATTCCAGCCTTGTGTAGGTCTACAATCTTGTCCCTGACATCCTTGGAGAGCTCTTTGGTCTTGGCCATGGTGGAGAGTTTGGAATCTGATTGATTGATTGCTTCTGTGGACAGGTGTCTTTTATACAGGTAACAAGCTGAGATTGAGGAGCACTCCCTTTAAGAGTGTGCTCCTAATCTCAGCTCGTTACCTGTATAAAAGACACCTGGGAGCCAGAACTCTTTCTGATTGAGAGGGGGTCAAATACTTATTTCCCTCATTAAAATGCAAATCAATGTATAACATTTTTGACATGCGTTTTTCTGGATTTGTTTGTTGGTATTCTGTCTCTCACTGTTCAAATAAACCTACCATTAAAATTATAGACTGATAATTTCTTTGTCAGTGGGCAAACGTACAAAATCAGCAGGGGATAAAATACTTTTTTCACTCACTGTATATATATATATATATATATATATATATATATATATATATATATACATGTGTGAAGGCATGTATAGATATTATGGAGAGTATATGGATAGAATATTTATTACATCTGAAGAATACGTGGCTAAAATAGTATATGTTCCACAACAGTTCAATAGGATGGACATGACTAGAATACAGTATATACATATGAAATAGTAAAACAGCATGTAAACATGATTAAAGTGACTAGTGTTCCATTATTAAAATGACCAGAATTCCATGTCTATGTACAGTGCCTTGCAAAGGTATTCATCCCCCTTGGTGTTTTTCCTATTTTGTTGCATTACAACCTGTAATTTAAATGGATTTTTATTAGGATTTTATGTAATGGACATACACAAAATAGTCCAAATTGGTGAAGTGAAATAAAAAAATAAAAATAAAATTAATAACGGAAAAGTGGTGCGTGCATATGAATTCAGCCCCTTTGCTATAAAGCCCCTAAATAAGATCTGGTGCAACAAATTACCTTCAGAAGTCACATCATTAGTTAAATAAAGTCCACCTATGTGCAATATAAGTGTCACATGATCTATCACATGATCTCAGTATATATACACCTGTTCTGAAAGGCCCCAGAGTCTGCAACACCACTAAGCAAGGGGCACCACCAAGCAAGCAGCACCATGAAGACCAAGGAGCTATCAAACCAGGTCAGGGACAAAGTTTTGTAGAAGTACAGATCAGGGTTAGGTTATAAAAAAAGATCTGAATCTTTGAACATCCCATGGAGCACCATTAAATCCATTATAAAAAAATTGAAAGAATATGTTACCACAACAAACCTGCCGAGAGAGGGCCGCCCACCAAAACTCACGGACCAGGCAAGGAGGGCATTAATCAGAGAGGCAACAAAGAGACCAAAGATAACCCTGAAGGAGCTGCAAAGTTCCACAGCGGAGATTGGAATTTCTGTCCATAGGACCACTTTAAGCAGTACACGCCACAGAGCTGGGCTTTACAGAAGAGTGGCCAGAAAAAAGCCATTGCTTAAAGAAAAAAATAAGTAAAAATGTTTGGTGTTCGTCAAAAGGCATGTGGGGGACTCCCCAAACATATGGAAGAAGGTACTCTGGTCAGATGAGACTAAAATTGAGCTTTTTGACTATCAAGGAAAACGCTATGTCTGGCGCAAACCCAACACCTCTCATCACCCGAGAACACCATCCCCACAGTGGCAGCATCATGCTGTGGGGATGTTTTTCATCGCCAGGGACTGGGAAACTGGTCAGAATTGAAGGAATGATGGATGACACTAAATACAGGGAAATTCTTGAGGGAAAGCTGTTTCACTCTTCCAGAGATTTGAGACTGGGACGGAGGTTCACCTTCCAGCAGGACAATGAACCTAAGCATACTGCTAAAGCAACACTTGAGTGGTTTAAAGGGAAACATTTAAATGTCTTGGAATGGCCTAGTCAAAGCCCAGACCTCAAACCAATTGATAATCTGTGGTATGACTTAAAGATTGCTGTACACCAGCGGAACCCATCCAACTTGAAGGAGCTGGAGCAGTTTTGCCTTGAAGAATGGGCAAAAATCCCAGTGGCTATATTTGCCAAGCTTATAGAGACATACCCCAAGAGACTTGCAGCTGTAATTGCTGCAAAAGGTGGCTCGACAAAGTATTGACTTTGGGGGGGTGAATAGTTATGCACGCTCAAGTTTTCTGTTTTTTTGTCTGATTTCTTGTTTGTTTCACACCCAAAAAATATTTTGCATCTTCAAAGTGGTAGGCATGTTGTGTAAATGAAATGATACAAACCCCCCCAAAATCAATTTTTAATTCCAGGTTTTAAGGCAACAAAATAGGAAAAATGTAAAGAGGGGGTGAATACTTTCGCAAGCCACTGTGGTAATCTGAAGTGGCACTTTATTTCTCTACCCCAGATGCTAATCATACATTTTGCTAAACCATATTTACTAAGATTAAATTTGTAATATTATTTTTTACTGTATTTGCACAAACAAAGAGGCACATGCAGGGGTGGACTGGGACCAAGAATCGACCCTGGTATTTCTATCACACAGTAAGGAAACATTTTCCTTGAGGACCCCACACCGCCCATATTCTTTCCTTGAGGCCCCCACACCGCCCATTTTTTTCCTTGAGGCTTCCACACCGGCCCATTTTTTCCCTTGAAAGACCAATTATTAATGCTGAGTGTTTTTTATTAGTGCTGAGCATTATTAAACAACTAATTGACTGATTTTGGTTCAATTATTTGAAATCCATTTTGTTTGAGTTTTGTCTTTGAGCTCAATGCAGACATTGCACTGCAGTTTCTCTAGAGATAAATCAGATCATGTCCGAACTGTTCGATGTAGTAGGGAGTTGTAGTTTCCAAAAGGCCAATGTTCTACATAGTTTAGAGCAGAAAACGTGATAATTAACTTCAATGACCATAATCCATTGCGCGGTTACTTGTCTGGTCTGTTTTTCTTTCACGCTTGCTACATAAGGGACAGAAGAATGCACAATCAATAATAATAATAAATAATATGCCATTTAGCAGACGCTTTTATTCAAAGCGACTTATAGTCATGCGTGCATACATTTTTCTGTATGGGTGGTCCCGGGGATCAAACCCACTACCTTGGCGTTACAAGCACCGTGCTCTACCAGCTGAGCTACAGAGGACCACAGTCAGAGGGGATACATAGAGAGAAGTTTCTTCGCGAGGTATCTCTACCTGAAAATACATGATTGAGTGATTGATAGTTTCGATTCAGCAGTAATAAATGTATACCTTATTTACTTTGAAGAACTACTAAAATAGTGATTTTGTCAGACAGCATAGGCAGCAGCTCTATAGAGATGAGATAATGACTTGGAAGGAAATAATAAAGTCACAAAACAAATGTAATATACACAACAACTGAAATATTTTATTAATGGAAAGTAATGTGAATAACTGATGGTTAATAATGGATAAGCAGTCATGGGCAGTCATTACCATCATGGGACTTTTATTAATTGTTTTATTGTTGCTACAGCATTCAACCCACATAATTCATGCATATTAAAGTAAAGTAATGTGAATAACTGATGGTTAATAATGGATAAGCAGTAATGGGCAATCATTACCATCATGGGACTTTTATTAATTGTTTTATTGTTGTTACAGCATTCAACCCACATAATTCATGCATTCATTCAGTGCATTTAATGTTTTTAAAAAATAATCTAAACGAAACCGAACCGACCTTAAAAAGCACTAATCCCTCATCACTACCCATTATTAGCCCGATAATGATAATTTTGCGATAAAATCCCAAAATAGACGGGATCACTAGGTTAAAACTGGACCAGCCCATCTGGCATTTGCCCAAAATGCCAGATGGCCAGTCTGTCCCCGGGCACATGCAGCCTGTCAGTAACTTCTCAGCGAAGTTGTTCTTGTTCATTTTCCTCAGGATAGCCAGTGAGATCTTCATAGCCCCTTCTGGGGTGTATCGCTCCTCTATCTCATCCACTGTGCCCTGCCTAGTAGCACCAGCATCATCCAGACTGGTAAGGGAGTGAATGTTATTTATAATAAGGGTTACATGGAGATTAACTGACCTCTCTGAAAAGAAAATGGATGGCCCTCCCTTAAGCATATATATTTGACCTAAATCCTCCATGAACGCTTGAAAAAAAACAAGTGACCCTCCCCTATACCCCAAATAATAAATAAAACAAAAAGGATAGCAGAGAACATGTCTACCGTTTACCCTCACTTCTTGGACAGACCAGAGCCTTAGATATGCAGCTTTAGAAACTGTTCTTCGTCATGTAAGCTATTAAAATAACCATTTAACCCTCGTACTTTAATAGCGATCCCTTTTTGTATCCTAGTTATGGTTCCTGCTTGTGCAGAAATACATTTTTATCCTGTCTGTTTCTCTTCTCTGTTTTGTTATTTTTGCTCTTTACTATTGTCAGTATACCATTCCCCTTATTCTCAGGGGGACTAGTCAAGGGCAGAGAAATCAATGATGGGGATATCTGGTGCGTCTTGGATGTCTGAAATATCTTGAAGATCTAGAAGGTCTTGAAAGTCTTGAAGGTTTCGAAGGTCTCGAAAGTCTCGACGATCTCAAAGGTCTGCCCCTGCCCCTGCCCCTCCTCTACACCCTGCCTCCTATCACAAAAAACATTTAGCCTAACCCTGTCATGAGCCCTCTCACTCCACCGGGTTACCACCTTAATTTGTTTCCACTATCTTCCACTCTGCTCACCACTCTCTCTCTACTCAGCCTAACTAGCTCCACCTGTCCCTGCTCTGCTCGGCTCTAATTACTCTGCCAGCTGCGCTGCATTACCCACTAACCTCTCCCAGTATTTAAAGCCCTGTCTTTCAGCTCTCCTTTGTCAGATCGTCTGCAAAGCTCACACCCGGAACCTGTTTGCTCGCGCTTCTGGCTCACCCTTGTTTTGTGACCCCGGACCTGCCTGATTCTTGGATACTCTTCTGCCCCAGGAAAACCAGACCTGCTTTCTGCCATTACGACTCCTGACTACTCTTCGATCCCGGTAACTCTGACCAGCCTTCTGCCTTGCTACAACGTATTTGGATTTCCCTTGAACTGTACTTCTGCCTTGTTTCATCCGCCCCGTTGTGTCTGTATTTCCCCCCCCCCAGGACTTCTGGACCACCAACCACCGGCGTCATAGGACGCATCGCTGCCACTGGGGGGGGCACAGACCCAGCACATTGGACGGAATCCCTGTTATTCCCAGTAACCCCTGGAGCCTTCACTCACTCCCTACTTCCCTTTTCCCTTAAGTTTTAATAAACTTTCTGGTGTGACGCAATTGTGGTCCTCTGGTCGTCTGTCTGAACCGTGACAAACCCATAACGCATTATTACTACTGCTCATATCCTTAATACAAGTTGTATATCTCCCAAAAAACCCATTAAAGCCCATGTAACCAATACTTCCCCCCTTTGGACACATGCCTCACATCGTGATTCATGTGTTCAAAAACAAAATAACAACAATATTGTCTGTTGAACCAAAATAATAAATGAACTTAAAATGATAACCTTTGGTAATATCTTAACCTAATTGTATCCTCATAAGATTATTCAAGGAATATCCCTCATTCAGGACTAACTCTCTCACTTCATCCTTGTCCTGTTTGGAATGATATATAGGATTATTACCAAATTATAAACTTCTTCATAATTATGAGTATTATAAATGACCCTTAACTCTGTATCATAAATTACCTTAAACTCATCATCCTATGTCACTCGGTTTTCCAGTGTGGGTGATCAAATCACACTAGAAAGTCAGGACAAAAGTTAGAGGTCATTCAAACCGTTCAAATAAGTGTTTCATTCTATAGTAGACTAATCATTAACAACCATCAAAACATTTCATAAATGTTGTATCCCGAGTGTACACTCAGTAAATAAAACCTCAAATTACATGTATTTGCCCCTTTAAGATATATCACTTCTATCCCGTGAAAAGAACCCTAAAATAAATAAAAAAATCCTATACAGCTAACATTTCATACTAAGTGGGTTGTTTGTGGTTATTTGAAAAACATACAGTAAAACAACAAACAAAGATGGCCAGGCCTTTTAATAGTCTCGGGACCCCCCTTTTTCCTGGAAGAAAAAGTGCACATTTCGTTAGTTTCCATATTGATACCTCTTAACTAGTGAATTCCAGAATCCAGTGCGCATAAAGCGAAATAAAGTCTCATTAGATTTAAACCCCTAGGCTTTTCCCTAGTCGCACTGCTCCCACTCGATCACACTTTGTGACTTCGAAATATCAAATCCCCAAATATGCTATCACTTGCCTCGTTGGTTGTACTTTCCCCCATGCCCTGTGGCCCCCCTCCCCCAAAACAGTTTACTAATGTGATGATGGTTCGGCCCATCAGTGTTCTCGTCATTCGACGCCCATAACACAAACCTCAAATTCACGCCGTTCAGCGATTGTTTAAATGCAGCGTGATACAGCATTTGACTATTTGTAACCCTCATTCACACTGTCGCCCATACATACTGCCAATTTACATGTAACCTTTCAGAATCCATTATATTTGACCCTCGGAAGGATTCTTTAACCCCACTAAATGTAATACTTTTCCCTGTCGCAAATACAGTTAATTTCTCAGTGTAAGGAATCAGTGATATTTGATCCCAAGTATCTATTAAAATGTTGTTTGAGACGTGGTCTAATTACTATGTTACCCTAGGCCGCCATGAGTTGGTAGGACAATCCCTTTCTGATATTCCAATCATTGCAACCAGTAAATCGGGTCAACACCATCAATGTAACAGATATGCTTCCGTCCCTCTCCTCACCCCTACCTGGGCTTGAACCAGAGACCCTCTGCACACATCAACAACAGTCACCCTCGAAGCACCGTTACCCATCGCTCCACAAAAGCCGTGACCCTTGCACAGCAAGAGAAACAACTACTTCCAGGTCTCAGAGCGAGTGATGTCACCGGTTGAAACGCCACTAGTGCGCGCCGCTAACTAGCTAGCCATTTCACTCCGGTTACACTCACCCCCTCCTTACCCCCAGCAACCAGTGCTCCGGCTACACCAAATTTAACCCATGATCTTCCTCACAGCTCGCTCGAGTTCAGCGAGCCCCAGTCAATAACACCCGCAGCCTAAAACATGGAAACTTCTATTTTTACTAGTAAATAACAAATAAAACCATTCTCAACCAACGTTCTGCATTTACCTCTATCGTAAGGCTAAAAACAACTTTCCCAATACTAGATTGCTGTTTAGCCTTGTTTTTTATTCAGTGTCTTTCTTAGGATGTTGGGTCAGTACTATTTCTGTAGTTAGTTCAGCTAAAAGTTTTTACATTCCTCAGTTTATGGTATCCTTCTCCCTAATATCTTCATACTCTGCTTCTTTCCAAAAATACGTTTCTATCCCTTTTGTCCCTCCTTTTAATATTATTTTATTCTCTCTGTCCCCTTGCTTCACTTTCCATCAAGATAAGACACCCGCTCCCCTGTGCTCTCGTATTATACTCTTATTTTCCTTTGTTCCCTTATCTTACCCCAAACCTATAAAATTGCCTCCTCACTTTCCTGTCCCTAGGTATTTTCCCAGTAGTCTATTCAGTTCTAGGTCGCTAGACCACCCCCTATTCACCCCTAATCATATTCACGTTTCTATTTTCTTTAATGTCGGTTTTTCATATCTAACTTCCTATACCTTCTTTTCCTGTCTTTCAGTATATCTATATCATACGTTATTGTTTTTATGTTTCCCGTCTCTGTGTAATCCACTATTCTATCTCCTCTTATCCTATACATAAATGCGGCTGGTTCTCGTTCTAATCTTCGTCTTGGCATTTATTCCCTAACTCATCCTTTTTTGTCTTTCTCTTTTACTTGTCTATATCTGGACAGCTAGTCCCTATCCTAAATTCTCCTACCTAGTTCTCTGTTATTACTATAACCCTGGCTGCCGAGTGGCACAGTGGTCTAAGGCACTGCATTGCAGTGTTAGCTGTGCCACTAGAGATCCTGGTTCAAATCCAGGCTCTGTCGTAGCCGGCCGCGACCGGGAGACCCATGGGGCGGCGCACAATTGGCCCAGCGTCGTCCAGGGTAGGGGAGGGAATGGCCGGCAGGGATGTTGGTAGAGCATGGCGTTTGCAATGGCAGGGTTGTGGGTTCGATTCCCACGGGGGGCCAGTATGAATTTAAACAAATAAAAATAAGATAATGTAAGTTGCTCTGGATAAGAGCGTCTGCTAAATGACTAAAAATGTAAAAATGTAAATGTCTCATTACTGAATCAATGACATAGGTAATAACTGTTTCGCATTACATTTAGCCTTTTTCTGATAATGTTATAATTGTATCCTATTGCATTAATTTATTTTAAAACACAAACTTGTTGTTTCACAAATCTAGAACTTACATACAGTTGGTGCTATCACATCAGCATAATATTTAAAACTACCTACACTCCACTGGTCCACGTAACGAAAACAAATTATCGTTTTAGACTTCATTAACTATTTGCATACGTCACTGGTGTTACGCAAACTATAAAATAAAGTAATAACAATTAGAATTTGTCAAATAAATGTTTTCCATTCAATTATTCAGATTTCTGCTTCAAATGTCTCTTACAGCTCGTTTCGTACTCGCTGGACTGTCTCTCTTTTACCCACGAACTAGAACATGGCATTAGTCAAATCTATTCACAAACCACCCATAACTAATAGTATATTTGCATTCATATTACTAAAATACATTACTTTCCTTTCAGTCTACCCAAACAATTCACAGTTGAAATTCTAACTTCCCTATTAATTACTTTCCTTTGTTATCAATTCAAATCATGGCCACAGCTCTATCGCAATCGCCAGTCCGCTATTCATAAACCAAATACTTGCTATAGTTGACAAGCATACATTTAATTCATATCCATATTAAATGTAATAGTCCACATTACAACACTATTCTCAGTAGTTTTTAAACTATCAACTCATTTGGCAACCCAAAAAATAACTCTCTTCCTCCCCCCACTATTCCTGTTAAATAAGTGAGTCGTTCAATTCGAACCCCGCAAACTACTAAATCCCAGTTTTACACCACAAAATCAACACTGACTGTTTTATCAATCTACACAACCCTTAACCATAGTTGAACTATAATCAGAAAATCTCGATTTTAGTCAGTAATGCAGAATCTATACTTTATTGAAATGACAAGTAAATCCTCCTTTATTCCAATTATAATGGTCTGTAGTTTTAGTATCTGGCACATATCACACTTATCAGAAAATAGCTTTACCGGACAAAGATCTCTCAAGCTCAACAGGAATGACTTAGCAGTCAACGAGTCAAATCTACATTCATTGATTTGGAAACAGATCTAACGAATTTAATCAAATGGATTATGTTTCTCCCCCCTAATATACTAAAATTCATTTACTATATCACCTATGCTCCAAAATGATAGATAGTTATTATAATGCTTAATCTTATTTCTATCAAATGTTCTATGTACTGTCTCCCACCCCCCACGTATGTCTATGTGTTTGGGCGCGCAAGCCAGCACTTATATATTATTCCACTTTTATCCAATCCCTAGTAATCAATTACCCGCACATAACATTCATCATATTTTAGTATATTCATATCAACCAAACCATTTGTATTTCTAATGATTCTTTATTACCACAAGTTAGTTTACCATAATCTAGTTCCAATCAGAACAACAACTTTAACTACCTAGACCCTGCCCCTCAGTCATAAAATCCTCCCAGAATCCTATAGACTGGTCACTATTCCCTGAACTAACATCTCCCCAGATATCATTATATCAACAGTTTATTCTCCAAACTTCAGATTAACTCATTCCCATATCCACACGACTCTCATATCACATTCACACAACGCTATTTCCCAACACACAATCAATATTCGTACAACCTACAGGAATATTTTCTTCTATAATAGTGCCCAAATTTGGAATGTTAACCCCTATCAACATTTGACATTTCACTATGGTCAATTTGACCATAATCCTATATTACTTATAAATTTCCCAAATGTAATGACCCCCTAAAAGCTTGACCGAAATTCAATGTGTTGACGTCATATGATCACCCCCGTACATGTGACCTTTTTCTCCAACTATTAATTATCCTCTTCCTCATGCAAGATTGGGCTTTCCCTTTCTCCACCAGCCATAGAAGCTTCAAACGACCTAAAATATAGTCCCTTTCCTTACACTTTCTCCACAAAGGCTATTATTTACAGGATTTCTTATTATTGTCCGATCACTCACACAGATAAGCCGCCACTCGTGCTTAAATGAATCAGACAGAATGACCAGCAGGACGAACAAATGTATCAACCTGACCAAATGAGCAACCTGAATGAGACAGATGAAACATGCAACTTAATCACAATTGAATGAACCACAGCCGCTCAAGCAAACCATTCACCCATACGAGATGAGCAGACCTACTCTCTCTAATTATTTGTCTATATGTTGAAGCCCTGGTGGCTGTTCACAACTGTCCACCTACCTGAGATGACCGGCGCGACTTCCAATTTATGGTGTCACCTACTATGATGACCTATTTTTTACCCGATTAGCTGTCTAATTCGTGCATCTCCCCACAACAGGATGATGCGTCCCCTACTCCGGACGAGCAAACCTATGTATTAGCCTGCTCGTCCACTAGCCTGCGTGTATGCTAGCCTGCTTGTCTACTAGCCTGCGTCTATGCTAGCCTGCTTATCTACTAGCCTGCGTCTATGCTAGCCTGCTTGTCTTATTTACACTTATCTACAATCACATTGCATGCATGCTTATTTCTCATTCCAACAAAAACTCTGTACTTTTGGTACATTTTGTCCTTAAATGCTGGAGAGAACCTTTCCGTACCTCACCCCCAGATTCAGCTTGAACGAAACACACAGCTTTTTTATGCTAGAAGCAAGAACGTCGCTTACCTTTGTTTAACAGTGGCCACTGAGTCTGACGGCAAAGCACTCAAATATCTCTTTTTTCAGCTCCTGGCAAGCTCGCCAATTATGTTGTGGAAATTAATCACTATACTTAAAAAAAAATCAAAGTTCTTACAGAGTTTTTGTAGAATCAAGATTTACTTTATTGAATTTCAACAAAGGGAGGCTACTCTGCAGACCAGCTTCCCTTTGTTGAAATTCAATAAAGTAAATCTTGATTCTACAAAAACTCTGTAAGAACTTTGATTTTTAATAAAGTATAGTGATTAATTTCCACAACAGTTTCAGCTAGTTTTATCTTGTTCTTGATACCATGTTCTTGACATCACGTCTATGTTAATATGGCAAACATTTGCTAGTGCTCATTGTGCAAATTAATTAATGTTTCCAATAAACATTGGAGACTAAATGTAGTTTGTCAATAATCTAAGCCGACCCCGTCTGTTTTGCCCCATAGTTGCACACACTTAGTTTTTGTTGCTAAACAACCAACCCGTCTATAATTTGAATAAAAACTAAACCATGGACTAAACCATGGACCATTTACTTGCCTTCTTTATGCAATGTTTTTTCTTAAGCAGTGAATATAGGCCAATATGGCAGAATTCACAGCAGAAGAGGAAGTGAAGCATACTGTTTGCCTTCTCTTGGACATTTTCACTATCAGAGTCTGTTCACACACCTACACATCAGAGCTGTTTGACTGATTGAAATCAACCTTGTTATTCTGCAGGTTTCTTAGGGCCACATGCTGTCTATAATCAATGCAAGTTGATTTTATTACTTTTAAAAGTAACTTGGAATTTGAAAGCCAAGTCAGAGACAAACATTGGATATCTCCTGCAATGTCAGTCTCTTACACTCTCATAAATAAGAAAACTGTCCATAAGTGGGACTGTGTCTGATATTCTGCTTCTCCCTGTATGAAACTTCAAGTTGACGCAATAGTGCAATAGCATGTGTCAAACGGTAGAACATTTACAAGTTATTTATGATCTGGGTTGAGCAGGCAGCGTGAAGTAGAGTCAAATGCAAAAGGTCCAGTTCTCAACATTTATTTTAAAGTTTGTTTTCCATAAAACATTGCAATCAAATTACAAACATCAATCCATATTCATAGTTCAGTTCATCAGACTTTGCTTTCACTAACAGTTTAACAGTTTCTTTATTTCCATTCCTCTTTTATAAAAAAAAGTTTGCTAATTAAAATCACAAACATACAAACCAAACAGAAAACTAAAGGGGCACAGCAAGTGGCACAGCCCAGCAGGCAGGTGTCCATTTTCCTTAGGTATTCATATTAGCACAGACTCGTTCCTCCATTGTGCTCTCACCAGACATAGTTAGCTATGCGCTAAGGATCAACCATGCCTATGGACTGCATTACTTCCTGTGGGCAGCCATCCACGGGAGGTAATGCAGTACGGTATGGTGGTTTCCTGGCATTGAGAAAAAAAATAAGACAGACACCTGCCTCCTGCACTCTTAGAAAAAGGGGTTCCAAAAGGGTTCTTCGGCTTTCCCCATAGGATAACCCTTTTGGGTTCCAGGTAGAAACCTTTTGGGTTCCATGTAGAACCCTCTATGGAAAGGCGTCTACATGGAACCCAAAGGAGTTCTACCTGGAACCAAAAATAGTTTTTAAAAGGGTCCTCCTGTGGGGACAGCCAAATAACCCTTTTAGGTTCTAGATAGCACCATTCTTTCTAAGAGTGTGGGCTGCACCACCTCATAACTTTGTTATTTGATATGTTTTAATTTCCATGGTTTATTGATTGTGTTCCTAGGGCAGAGAATATATATATTTATATTTTTTTAATTGTATTTTGTGTTTGTCTCTACTTCACTCTGCATGCTCAACACAGATCCTGTCTCTACTTCACTCTGCTGCTCAACCCAGATCCGAAGAGCCTGGTCAATTTCCACGCTTTGACATATGCAGTGAGGCACAGGGTGCGATCTGATTTCCTGTGGATCTAAAACTTTTGTTTTAGTTATCCTGAATGAATACTCAGATATCAGCAAACACAAATCAGATTGGATAAAGCATTCATTGACACTTTTTGATTTAGTTTACCCTGGGACAGTGTCTTTTACTGAGCAGAAACTCACCTCTTGATAATGATAACTTACCTAACATTCTTAACACTCTTATTCATTAAATTAAGTAGTAGCTGAGGTGTCTAACTAAAGATCTCATAACTCCAAATATGATTTATTTTAATCATAACACTCATAGGTTCATACCGTATATTCTTGTGTTTGATATATTATGTTCCCAATCCCCGTTGCTCTTAAATGTATTGTTCATTTTCATAACATTCTAGTCTGCACCCCTGTATCTGGGTCTGAGAGGTGGAGTAAAAGTTGCAGTACTTACTTGACAACATGGAGTGTAGTTATCATGTGGAATGTACATTGCCTACATGTTTTTGAAATATTTGAGATGAGAACATTATACAGTGCATTCAGAAAGTATTCAGACCCCTTGACTTTTTCCACATTTTGTTACGTTACAACCTTACTCTACAATTGATTAAATTGGTTTTTCTCTCATTTTCTCTGGCTACGTCCCTTCCGTCTTCAAGAGAGCGAGAGTTGCACCCCTTCTCAAAAAACCAACACTTGATCCCTCTGATGTCAACAACTACAGACCAGTATCCCTTCTTTCTTTTCTCTCCAAAACTATTGAGCGTGCCGTCTTTAGCCAACTCTCTTGCTATCTCTCTCAGAATGACCTTCTTGATCCAAACCAGTCAGGTTTCAAGACTGGTCATTCAACTGAGACTGCTCTTCTCTGTGTCACGGAGGCTCTCTGCACTGCTAAAGCTAACTCTCTCTCCTCTGCTCTTGTCCTTCTAGACCTGTCTGCTGCCTTTGATACTGTGAACCATCAGATCCTCCTCTCCACCCTCTCCGAGCTGGGCATCTCCGGTGCGGCTCACTCTTGGATTACGTCCTACCTGACCGGTCGCTCCTACCAAGTGGCGTGGCGAGAAGCTGTCTCCGCACCACGTGCTCTCACCACTGGTGTCCCCCGGGGCTCAGTTCTAGGCCCTCTCCTATTCTCCCTATACGTCACTTGGCTCTGTCATATCCTCACATGGCCTCTCCTATCATTGCTACGCTGACGACACACAACTAATCTTCTCCTTTCCCCTTCTGATAACCAGGTGGCGAATCGCATCTCTGCATGTCTGGCAGACATATCAGTATGGATGACGGATCACCACCTCAAGCTGAACCTTGGCAAGACGGAGCTGCTCTTCCTCCCGGGGAAGGACTGCCTGTTCCATGATCTCGCCATCACGGTTGACAACTCCGTTGTGTCATCCTCCCAGAGTGCGAAGAGCCTTGGCGTGACCCTGGACAACACCCTGTCGTTCTCCGCTAACATCAAGGCGGTGACCCGATCCTGTAGGTTCATGCTCTACAACATTCGGAGAGTACGACCCTGCCTTACACAGGAAGCGGCACAGGTCCTAATCCAGGCACTTGTCATCTCCCGTCTGGATTACTGCAACTCGCTGTTGGCTGGGCTCCCTGCCTGTGCCATTAAACCCCTACAACTCATCCAGAATGCCGCAGCCCGTCTGGTGTTCAACCTTCCCAAGTTCTCTCACGTCACCCCGCTCCTCCGCACACTCCACTGGCTTCCAGTTGAAGCTCGCATCTGCTACAAGACCATGGTGCTTGCCTACGGAGCTGTGAGGGGAACGGCACCTCCGTACCTTCAGGCTCTGATCAGTCCCTACACCCAAACGAGGGCATTGCGTTCATCCACCTCTGGCCTGCTGGCTCCCCTACCTCTGCGGAAGCATAGTTCCCGCTCAGCCCAGTCAAAACTGTTCGCTGCTCTGGCACCCCAATGGTGGAACAAGCTCCCTCACGACGCCAGGACAGCGGAGTCACTCACCACCTTCCGGAGACATTTGAAACCCCACCTCTTTAAGGAATACCTGGGATAGGATAAAGTAATCCTTCTACCCCCCCCCCCCCCTTACCCCAACCCAAACCCCAACCCAAAAACTAAAAAACTAAAAAAAACATTGTGAAGTGGTGATCCCACTGGCTATAGGGTGAATGCACCTATTTGTAAGTCGCTCTGGATAATAGTGTCTGCTAAATGACGTAAATGTAAATGTAAATCAATCTACACACAATACACCATAATGACAAAGCAAAAACAGGTTTTTAGAAATGTTTGCTAATTTATAAATTAAAACCCCTCCTGAAATAACACATTTACATAAGTATTCAGACCCTTTACTCAGTACATTGTTGAAGCACCTTTGGCAGTGTTTAGAGCATCGGGTCTTCTTGGGTATGACGCTACAAGCTTGGCACACCTGTATTTGGGGAGTTTCTCCCATTCTTCTCTGCAGATCCTCTCAAGCTCTGTCAGGTTGGATGGGGAGCGTCGCTGTAAAGCTATTTTCAGGTCTCTCCAGAGATGTTAGATCGAGTTCAAGTCCGGGCTCCAACTGGGCCACTCAAGGACATTCAGAGACTTGTCCCGAAGCCACTCCTGCATTGTCTTGGCAGTGCTTAGGGTCGTTGTCCTGTTGGAAGGGGAACCTTCAACCCAGTCTGAGGTCCTAAGTGCTTTGGAGCAGGTTTTCATCAAGGATCTCTCTGTACTTTGCTCCGTTCATCTTTTCCTCGATCCTGACTAGTCTCCCAGTCCCTGCCTCTGAAAAACATCCCCACAGCATGATGCTGCCACCACCATGCTTCACCGTAGGGATGGTGCCTGGTTTCCTCCAGATGTGACGCTTGGCATTCAGGCCAAAGAGTTCAATCTTGGTTTCATCAGACCACAGAATCTTGTTTCTCATGGTCTGAGAGTCTTTAAGTGCCTTTTGGTAAACTCCAAGGACTATGGACAATTCCTTCGACCTCATGGCTTGGTTTTTGCTCTGACATGCACTGTCAACTGTGGGACCTTATTTAGACAGGTGTGAGCCTTTCCAAATCATGTCCAATCAATAGAATTTACCACAGGTGAACACCAATCAAGTTGTAGAAACATCTGAAGGATGATCAATGGAAAGGATGCACCTGAGCTCAATTTCGAATCTCATAGCAAAGGGTGTGAATAGGTATATAAATAAGGTATTTCTGTTTGTTAATTGTTCTAAATGTGCAACATTTTCTAAAACCTGTTTTCGCTTTGTCATTATGGGGTATTGTGTGTAGATTGCTGATATATATATATTTTTAATCAATTTTAAAATAAGACAAACCTAAGAAAATGTGGAAAAAGTCAAGGGGTCTGAATACTTTCCGAAGGATTATAGAGCATTTCAATGTCTGTGTGTGTGTGTGTAAAATACCACACACACACACACACACACACACACACACACACACACACACACACAACAGGAGGGGTTTGGCACTTTAATTGGGGAGGACGTGTCAGATACATCAATCCCATGGTTTCCACATGTTTGATGCCATTCCATTTGCACCGTTCCAGACATTATCTTGAGCTGTGCTCACCTCAGCAGCCTCCACCTACACACACACACACACACACACACACACACACACCATTTACAATTGTATAACTCAGTATACAGTCACCTCCAGAATTGTTGCCACCTTTGATAAATATAAACAAAAAACACTGTTTAAAATAAATAATACAAATACTGAGCTATATTGTATGCTCCAAAAAAGGAGCAAATTATATTATATTATACTAATACAATTGCTCAGAGAAAGAGATTTTGTTTAATAAGTTATCTTTTTTTCCCTCAAAAAGATAGATGTCAAAATTATTGGCACCCCTCTATTCAATACTTTGTGTACCCTCCCCTTGCAAGGAAAATGGCACTGAGCCTTTTTTTATAATGTTTTATGAGATTAGAGAACACATTTGGATGGATTTTATACTATTCCTCCATTCAGAGTCTTTCCAATCCCTTGATATCCTTCAGGCTGCATTTATGGACTGCCCTCTTCAATTCAAACCACAGGTTTTCAATGGTGTTTAAGTCCTCTTTTGTTCTCTATTGCTCCTCTATTGTTCCTCAAGCAAGGGGTGAGGCTGATGACACAACATCTGACCATCAGACCAACTTCTTGAATGCCCTACTCCTTGAAGTTTACAGTTGTGTTTGCTCAAAACCGTTTAGTGTGTGCACTTTGCTGTATTTATACTTGGGATATCGCTTTTCAACAGGAAGAGTAAAAAAAACAAAACAGAGGGCGTATTTAACAAGGGCCCTAGGACCAGTGGAAGCAAAAGAGCCCCATAACATCAAAGATCCACCATCATATTTTACAGTAGGTATGAGGTTATTTTCTGCATATGCATCTTTCTTTCGACACTAAACCCACTGCTGGTGTGTGTAGCCAAATACCTTTATTTTCGTCCATAGCACCTAGTTCCAATTCAAGGCGTTTACATTTATTGTATGCTCTCAATAAAGGCTTTTTTTCTGGCAACCCTTCCAAAGAGCCTATTGGCATGGAGGTAGCCTCTAATTGTAGATTCAGAGACTTGGTGACCACAAGATGCGACCAAGTTCTGTGATTCTCCAACTGTGGCCCTTGGATATTTATTTGCCTCCAGAACCTCTACTAAGCTAACATAAGATGGTCATACCAAGGATCATTTAGCTAATTTTAGGATCCCTTTAGGCAGTGGCGTGTATTCATGGATGCCAAGAGAAGCCAGGCTTCCCAAAATGTTTGACCTATTAAAAAAATTATAATAATGAAAATAATGTATCTTGTCTCTGTGTTTTGATAATTTTCTGTCAATTCGCAAGTGGCTGAATCTCTTCGGAGAAATCATCCAAGCGAGGGAAACAGCACCCCTCTGTCTCAGTATGTATAGCCCATGTATCTGATGCTGTCTGGAACAAAAGAGTATGACATGTTGCCGCCGTAGAATTTGATTGATTGATGCCAGCAATCATTTGGCCTCCCTTGATAAAAATAAATAAATAATAATTTGCAAATCAGCGTTGAGCTGAGCTCAACTGTGGGTTGTCCTGGCGCAGCAAAACACCCCCCAAGGGAGGCCAGTTTGGATTTGGCTTCACACCAATCAAATCACATCCTAAGCAAAATGTCATCATTTTTATTTATTTATTTTATTTCACCTTTATTTAACCAGGTAAACCAGTTGAGAACAAGTTCTCATTTACAACTGTGACCTGGCCAAGATAAAGCAAAGCAGTGCGATAAAAACAACAACACAGAGTTACATATGGGGTAAAACAAAACAAAGTCAAAAATACAACAGAGTCAGACAAACGTGTGTTTCTGGTCTGCATGTGTTGATGTCCTGCAGTAGCTAGCTTGCTAAATTGAACCTTTCATAAGCCATGGAGGGAGATGTGGATTTGGACTTGTGGTTTTGACTTAATTCTCTGTACAGGCCAATAATTATGATGGCAATTCTGATTCAACCATAAATTCATATATTGTGCCACTGGCCTGAGACGATTGAAGTTCAATATGTAGCCTAGATGTAGCCTAGTAGGCTCACATTACCTAGCTAGCTAACTTAGCTGGTTCATTTTTGCCCATGCAAGGAAGTTAGGCTAGCAAGCGTTTTAGCTAGGTAGCCTATGAAAACTAAAACTAAAAGTGTACTGTATGACAAAGCTATAGACCGTTTTGACAACATGAAAGAGAGGAGGATGGCATTGGCGTTCAACTAGTCTACAAGTAGGGTGAGTCAACATTTAGGGTGAGTCAGCACGCACACGCACACACACACAAACACACACACACACAAACACACACAGAAATCAGTACAGTTTGTTTTCAGTGTGTTAAACCATGCATAATGCCTTGTTGATTTTATGATGTTTAAATGTTTAAATGGTGCTGGAATAGCAGAGGCAGTGCTACTGTTTATTTTGTTCTGACTTGCAGTAACTCCGTGGTTCTAAATCAGTAGTTTTTTAGTAAACTGTCGAAAACATTAACTTGCTTGACCATGCTACAGGTCATATAACTGTTTGTGACCTGCAATATTTGCTTTGTGGACCACACAGGAGAGATATTGCTCTCCGGTGTTGTGATGAAACAAACGTATGTGTAGTTTAATTTATTCCGCCACTGTGTGTGACTGTTGTCTTTTTGTTGTCATGGAGATGTATATCACGGTGGCTTATGAACGAATGGGTTATCGAGCAAACAACATAGTTGTAATATGGCTATTGTATTGGCTTGGCTTCCCCAGTGATTTTACCCACGCACTGGTACTGCCATTGAACATTGAAATTGGCCTTACTACTACTAGACCATAGAAACACATTGAATAACAGATTCATACATGGAAAAATATACAGTCAAAAAATTAATCAAAAGGAAGTTTGTTTTAAAGTATCTGTCCTATATCTGAGAGATATAATAAAGATCAGGATAAAAAAAATAAAATTGACCCCAGTTAGCAAAAGAAATTGGGCACTAAACTACCTACTTCAATACAGTGAGGGAAAAAAGTATTTGGTCCCACACTGATTTTGTACGTTTGCCCACTGACAAAGAAATGATCAGTCTATAATTTTAATGGTAGATTTATTTGAACAGTGAGAGACAGAATAACAACAAAAAAATCCTGAAAAACGCATGTCAAAAATGTTATAAATTGATTTGCATTTTAATGAGGGAAATAAGTATTTGACCCCTCTGCAAAACATGACTTAGTACTTGGTGGCAAAACCCTTGTTGGCAATCACAGAGGTCAGACGTTTCTTGTAGTTGGCCACCAGGTTTGCACACATCTCAGGAGGGTTTTTGTTCCACTCCTCTTTGCAGATCTTCTCCAAGTCATTAAGGTTTCGAGGCTGACGTTTGGCAACTCGAACCATCAGCTCCCTCCACAGATTTTCTATGGGATTAAGGTCTGGAGACTGGCTAGGCCACTCCAGGACCTTAATGTGCTTCTTCTTGAGCCACTCCTTTGTTGCCTTGGCCGTGTGTTTTGGGTAATTGTCATTCTGGAATACCCATCCACAACCCATTTTCAATGCCCTGGCTGAGGGAAGGAGGTTCTCACCCAAGATTTGACGGTACATGGCCTGGTCCATCGTCCCTTTGATGCGGTGAAGTTGTCCTGTCCCCTTAGCAGAAAAACACCCCCAAAGCATAATGTTTCCACCTCCATGTTTGACGGTGGGGATGGTGTTCTTGGGGTCATAGGCAGCATTCCTCCTCCTCCAAACACTGTGAGTTGATGCCAAAGAGCTCGATTTTTGTCTCATCTGACCACAACACTTTCACCCAGTTCTCCTCTGAATCATTCAGATGTTCATTGGCAAACTTCAGACGGCCCTGTATATGTGCTTTCTTGAGCAGGGGGACCTTGTGGGCACTGCAGGATTTCAGTCCTTCACGGCATAGTGTGTTACCAATTGTTTTGTTGGTGACTATGGTCCCAGCTGCCTTGAGATCATTGACAAGATCCTCCCGTGTAGTTCTGGGCTGATTCCTCACCGTTCTTGTGATCATTGCAACTCCACGAGGTGAGATCGTGCATGGAGCCCCAGGCCGAGGGAGATTGACAGTTCTTTGTTTCTTCCATTTGCAAATAATCGTACCAACTGTTGTCACCTTCTCACCAAGCTGCTTGGCGATGGTCTTGTAGCCCATTCCAGCCTTGTGTAGGTCTACAATCTTGTCCCTGACATCCTTGGAGAGCTCTTTGGTCTTGGCCATGGTGGAGAGTTTGGAATCGGATTGATTGATTGCTTCTGTGGACAGGTGTCTTTTATACAGGTAACAAGCTGAGATTAGGAGCACTCCCTTTAAGAGTGTGCTCCTAATCTCAGCTCGTTACCTGTATAAAAGACACCTGGGAGCCAGAAATCTTTCTGATTGAGAGGGGGTCAAATACTTATTTCCCTCATTAAAATGCAAATCAATTCATAAAATTTTTGAAATGCCTTTTTCTGGATTTTGTTGTTGTTATTCTGTCTCTCACTGTTCAAATAAACATACCATTAAAATTATAGACTGATCATGTCTTTATCAGTGGGCAAACGTACAAAATCAGCAGGGGATCAAATACTTTTTTCCCTCAATGTATATACTTCCATTCTTTTTGGTACCAGGCTGCCTTCCGATGAGTCTTGTGAGGCTTGTGGGCATCCTAGAGCAAACTGACGTGTACGTGTTCGTGAGAGTCTCATCTTTTCATAGTGGGGTCATGTTAGTGTGTAACCCAAACTGTTCGGACACTATAGACGTTTTCGTGAGAAGACCGATTTTTGGAATGTCTCATGGTCTGACAAACACAGCAGTAGCTCGGCCACTTTCCACCGCAGATGCGTAAGGCTGCCATTGGCGGATGGGCTGGATTGAGACGCAGCCCATGCAAAAAACAGATATCTCAAGCTTAAACAGATGGATTTTGATAGGGATTTTTATTATTATGCTAATTCGATTTCCGCGGGGGCGTGGACATCGACACCAGGGGGTTTAAACTTCTTAATTATTGCCCTAATAGTGGTAAGTGGTATATTTCATATTTTTTTGCCATTGTTTTGTACCCATTGCCTGATTTATGAAGGTCAAGAACCATTTGTCTCTTTCTTTGCCTTTCCCCATGGTGATGGATGACAAATGGATTTTACATGCATTTTACAAAATGTTTGTATCCCAGTGAAACTGGAAGCTATGGAAGGCCACAATACAGCTCCTTAAGTTTAAAAAAGTGAAATGTTAATGCTGATTTTATTTGCTCGATTTTATTTATAAGAATCTTTAGGGGTGCCAATAACTTGTACACCTATCTCTGAGCAATTGTATTAGTATAAAATAATATAATTTCCCATTATTTTTGAGCATATAGTATATCTTTAGCACCCTCAGCGGCGATGTAGGGATGCTGAGGGTGCTGCAGCACCCCCTGGAAAATCAGAAGAAAAGAAAAATATGAATAAGGGAAAGGGAAAGGGGATACTTAGTCAGTTGTACAACTGAATGCATTCAACTATAATGTGTCATCCGCATACAAGCAAAAGTAGTGCACTGGGCCTTTACTAGTCCTGTATTAGCAGACCGATATAGCTGTCAGTAGCACAGGCAAAATAAATTATCTGTTGTGACAACTACTAGTAGGTCTAGCTAACATTAGCGAAATTGAATTAATTAAATGTACAATTGCACTTAGACAATTACACTTGTTTACTTGACTTTTACACTCTATAAATGGACTCCTTAAAAATGTACTCTGGCTAGTTTGCCACAGGCGTGCTGCAGTAAGGAAGTAAAGCAGAAGTTGAATCCATCACTTCCATTTTTTTATTTTATTTATTTTTTATTTATTTCACCTTTATTTAACCAGGTAAACCAGTTGAGAACAAGTTCTCATTTACAACTGCGACCTGGCCAAGATAAAGCAAAGCAGTGCGATAAAAACAACAACACAGAGTTACATATGGGGTAAAACAAAACAAAGTCAAAAATACAACAGAAATACATATAATATACAGTGTGTGCAAATTTAGCAAGTTATGGAGGTAAGGCAATAAAATAGGCTATAGTGCAAAATAATTACAATTAGTATTAACACTGGAATGATAGATGTGCAAGAGATGATGTGCAAATAGAGATACTGGGGTACAAATGAGCAAAATAAATAACAATATAGGGATGAGGTAGTTGGGCGGGCTAATTTCAGATGGGCTGTGTACAGGTGCAGTGATCGGTAAGGTGCTCTGACAACTGATGCTTAAAGTTAGTGAGGGAGATAAGTGTCTCCAGCTTCAGAGATTTTTGCAATTTGTTCCAGTCATTGGCAGCAGAGAACTGGAAGGAATTGCGGCCAAAGGAGGTGTTGGCTTTGGGGATGACCAGTGAGATATACCCGCTGGAGCGCAGACTATGGGTGGGTGTTGCTATGGTGACCAATGAGCTAAGATAAGGCAGGGATTTGTCTAGCAGTGATTTATAGATGGCCTGGAGCCAGTGGGTTTGGCGACGAATATGTAGTGAGGACCAGCCAACAAGAGCGTACAGGTCACAGTGGTGGGTAGTATATGGGGCTTTGGAGACAAAACGGATGGCACTGTGATAGACTACATCCAATTTGCTGAGTAGAGTGTTGGAGGCTATTTTGTAAATGACATCGCCGAAGTCAAGGATCGGTAGGATAGTCAGTTTTACGAGGGCATGTTTGGCAGCATGAGTGAAGGAGGCTTTGTTGCGAAATAGGAAACCGATTCTAGATTTAACTTTGGATTGGAGATTCTTAATGTGAGTCTGGAAGGAGAGTTTACAGTCTAACCAGACACCTAGATATTTGTAGTTGTCCACATACTCTAGGTCAGACCCGTCGAGAGTAGTGATTCTAGTCGGGTGGGCGGGTGCAAGCAGCGTTCGGTTGAAGAGCATGCATTTAGTTTTACTAGTGTTTAAGAGCAGTTGGAGGCTACTGAAGGAGTGTTGTATGGAATTGAAGCTCGTTTGGAGGTTTGTTAACACAGTGTCCAATGAAGGGCCAGATGTATACAAAATGGTGTCGTCTGCGTAGAGGTGGATCTGAGAGTCACCAGCAGCAAGAGCGACGTCATTGATATACACAGAGAAAAGAGTCGGCCCAAGAATTGAACCCTGTGGCACCCCCATAGAGACTGCCATAGGTCCAGACAACAGGCCCTCCGATTTGACACATTGAACTCTATCTGAGAAGTAGTTGGTGAACCAGGCGAGGCAGTCATTTGAGAAACCAAGGCTATTTAGTCTGCCAATAAGAATGCGGTGGTTGACAGAGTCCAAAGCCTTGGCCAGGTCAATGAAAACGGCTGCACAGTACTGTCTATTATCGATCGCGGTTATAATATCGTTTAGGACCTTGAGCGTGGCTGAAGTGCACCCATGACCAGCTCGGAAACCGGATTGCATAGCAGAGAAGGTACGGTGGGATTCGAAATGGTTGGTGATCTGCTTGTTGACTTGGCTTTCAAAAACTTTTGAAAGGCAGGACAGGATGGATATGGGTCTGTAACAGTTTGGATCTAGAGTGTCACCCCCTTTGAAGAGGGGGATGACCGCGGCAGCTTTCCAATCTCTGGGGATCTCAGACGTTACGAAAGAGAGGTTGAACAGGCTAGTAATAGGGGTTGCGACAATTTCGGCGGCTAGTTTTAGAAAGAAAGGGTCCAGATTGTCTAGCCCAGATGATTTGTAGGGGTCCAGATTTTGCAGCTC